>NC_051066.1:72736656-72796656 GCF_004664715.2 Peromyscus leucopus
GCTTTAGAACCAGCTGGAATGTTCAGAGCATGCATAAATATTGGATATTCCTGCTTTCCAGCCTGTGATCTCAGCACATGAATAGCAGAGACGGGTATATCTGGAGCATGCTTCCTAGCTCGCCTCTCTGAATTAGTGAACTTTGGGTTCAAATGAGAGCCTTACTTCAATATATAAGGGGTAGTTGATGGAAGAAGGCACTAAATGTCCACCTGCTACATGCTCTGACACAAACTTATACACTCACCCCACATATGTGAATACAACGTAGGCAGACACACATGCACAACACCACCATGTGCAAATTATTAAGCGAATTTTTCTTTAAAAACTTAATGTAATCTTTACTAAAAAAGGGATTTTTTTCTAATTCTTTTTAGTATACATATCTTACTAGTGATGTTTTTCATTGCTCAAATTGTACACTCCTCTGTATTGATGTAACCAACCGTCCCACCAAATAAGAAACACAAAAACAATGGGAAAGAGAAAGTCCAGAGGTCAGAGCTCAGAGCCAAAATCTCACCCTTCCGCCTGCGGTGTCCCAGCCTCCCGAATGAGAGCCCTATTTCCTGACTGTTCGTCTATTTAAAGAGACAGAACAAGCCACAGCTATCTCACCTCACCAGTTCCTCAGCTGGTCCTGTTTCCTCAGACTGGAAGCTTCTGTGTCCTCATCCCAATAGCTCTCAGCTGAACTGTGTTGCTCCAAAGCCTAAAAGCTTAACCAGCCAAATGCTTCTAGTTTCTGGGTCTCACGCCCTATATATCTTTTTGCTTTATATCACCACTCCCTGGGATTAAAGGCTGGCTTTCTGGGATTAAAGGCGTGTGCCACCACCGACACACTCTTGCTATGGCTCTAATAGCTCTGACCCCCGGGCAACTTTATTTATTAACATACAATCAAAATCACATTTCAGTATAATTAGATTACCACCACACCTCTGTTTTTGTTTGTTTGTTTGTTTGTTTTTTACTTACCCAAATGGTCCACTTTTTCCAATAAGCTAATTGTTCTACCTACACACAGTAGTATATGTACTCCTTTTTGTAACCTAAGATTATCTGTAAATTTTCTAGTTTGTTTTATAGATTTTTTTGTCGTTTCTATTGTCATATGAGATTCCTTGAATAAGTGGTATATAAATTTATCTTTTAATTAAGAATTTAAATTGCATTTATGTTTTTATTTATTTATGTATTGTGGTAGATGTTGGCATGTAGTCCATGTGGATAGAGGTCAGAGAACAATTTGCAAGAGTTGGGTCTCTCCTCCACCATATGGGTTCTGGGAATCAAATTCTGATTATTGTGGTTGGCTACAAATGTTTTATTCTGCTAGGCCATATTTTTTGTCCAGGATATATTTTTTTCTAAAGACATTATTATTGTTGACAGATTTGCATTTTTATTCTTCACTTTCCTGAGCACATATAAAGTTTCAGAGAAACCAAACTTCCTACATTTAATGGTTATAATTTTTAATTGAAACACTCATTGTCAGATGATGGTAAGGCAATATATCACTCTTACAAAAATGCAAGCAATGTAGAGACAGCAAAAACTTATGTTGACAGCACAGAAACAAAATACAGTTAAATACAGAGAAACATGGCCAAGAACATCAGTGAGGTTTAAAACATAGTCAATTCTATTTGTAGCTAGTCTTTGAAGACTGTTATATTAATAATTAAAAGCAGCAATATCATTAGGAACACTGCTGATGAAACAATATGGATCAATGATTCAGTGCCCTGATGGTATTTTAATCATCAATGTTACAAGACAAAACTTCAGTTGTACAGTAAACAAATTACCAAAGAATTGCACTGAATTATAGTTTTCACAGGAATTTCTGTAGTTGAACCCATTGACATTTGGTGAACAAATATTCTGTTAGTGTAATTAGCTTGCTTAGATGTAAAAAAGGACATTTTTTCCATGCCCCAAAGATAATGATTTCAAGGGAGAGAAAAGAGCAAATATTCAAAGAAAAAGAAAACAGAAAAAGACTAGGCTAGATTTAAGAAGGAGGCAAACAGTGTAGAAAAATAGCACTGTTGCTTACTTGCACAATTATGCAAAGTAACAGGATCTAAAAGGCAAGGTCATATTTAAGTGGCAGTAATACTTCTGAAATAGTTCATTTCACAAAGAGGAATAGTATTACTGAATCTAAGGTAGCTATCAAAACTTGTTTAACTACTTCAAAGCAAAATATAGAGAGGCAAGGGTTTAAAGTGAATGCCCATTTATTCATTTCTTTGTCAAATGAAAGTCCTTTTTATCCAACTTAAGATTTTTGATTACATTCTCATCGGTGCCAGAAATTTCATCAGCTGTAATTCTTTTGAAAGTACTGAACTATTCAAGATTGGAAAATTGGGGATTTGCTTTTTAATGGGCAATGTTCGTCTTCATTGTATTGTAAAGCTAAACATATCATCACTGAAGTATTCTGTAAAGAAGGTTGGCATATTTATTTGCTTATTATGTTTGTTTATACTTGCAAAATAGAAAAAATAAAGATTATTGCTGACTTCTTTTTGCAGTGGTAATCTTCAGACATAAATATATGTAAAGAATACATAGTTAAATTCTCACAAGATAGTCAGTGAAATTCAGTGGATTGGAGGGTATAAGTTTTTATTTCTGTTGATCTTCTTCTCACCCATCAAAATTAGAGGGGCAGCAATATAAAAGTAGTGGAACTAAATTTAGATATTACTTGCAATTTTATTACTTAATAAGAAAATACTAGCATCCTTTAAGATTTAAGTATGTGAATGATGAAGAAATTACTCCAATATCAGATATAATGCTAATTTTCTGACTTTGTTTGGATGTGTTCCCAGACACACTGTAAACAATTAGATACCCTTTCATATTTCTCCTGATAGGGAAAAGCCTATCAGTCATTTAAATGTTAAATTGGACACTGAGTTTCTAATTGCCCATATGCTTGTGACTCCCCCCACAAAAATAGGAAACAAAAATCATAATATTCTCTTAAAGAGTTGTTTTGCATATTGCTGTCTTTCCTCATTCATTTCAGGAAAGGTACTATGGTTGGGAGTTATGGGTTTTCAGAAGAACCCCTGGTATCCTATGGCTCTAGAGGCATGACCAACTGTGAACTGTATAGAGTCCCTGGACTTAGTCTTGCTGAAGTCTTAGTTTTTTTCCCTGAATTCATTCTGTGGTCACAAAAATGGAATATGATGCTATTGACAATGTAACTTTATTCCAGCATGTTATAAAAGTGATATCCTGTGGTAGAAACATTATATATTAGCCATCCATGTTGTAACCATCAGTGGTTGTATGCTGCCTTTAACATTGCATCAAATGATCCTTTTCTCAGACACTGTCCTGTTCTTGCCCCAGATCTCTATTTTTTTGGGAGGTGAGACTGAATTACTACTGTCTATAGATCCTGATTTAGCTCCAAAGACAAGAACTGCCATGGCACAAACTATAGTCTTGCCCTAGCAAGCTAAACTCACTATTGTCTCACAGCTAAGAATCTTGTCAAATGTACTAAGTGAAAATAAACATTTATCTAGCTCACAGACTGTGACTAAGTCAACTGAACTGAAGTGCTCTTAGTCTTGCTCACTCATGCACTAGAATTTGGATCTTTTGTTGGTATGAGAGTTATTTTACATAAACAGCAGTGAATAGAACTAAATACTTTAAGTGACTCTTACCCAAGCTCAGATAACAATGAAGGGTCTCATTAAGAAATCATCAGTTAGATGAATACTGAAAGAATTAGACAATTAAAATGAGTAAAAATGAACTGTATGAAGCACTGCTTCTTAAACAGGAAGAGCAGAAAGTAGGAAGGAAAAAATTTAATCAAATACATTTTAGATAGTGAAAATGTTCTTTTTTATTGGTTTTAAGAATTTGGATATAAGGATAATTTGAAGTTAGGCTTGAGAACACTGAATATGTAAATTTTAAAATGTGGATAAAAAGTTATAATATAGTTATAATATAGATATAAAATCTAGGAAGTTGAGTGATAGTGGACAGCAGTTTTGATGAGGTTCGCCAGTGGAAACAAAATGATTATGTTCTAGTCAATGAGGTGATAATCAGAGCAGTAGTTTAGTCTGAAGAGAGTGACATGTTCAAATCGGACTTGTTGAAGTGTTACTCATTCTTTGTCTTGTTTTTGCCACAAGGGGACTGACCAGGCGAAATCCCAGAGATTTTGTCAATTGATTTAAAAGTTCATGACAATAAATATAACCAAAAGTATTGTTTTCCATGGATTAAGTTAGAAGTAGTAGAGAAGAAGAAAATACAGACAGATGAAAAGTATAAGCATAATCAAAAGTGAAAATTGAATGAGTATGAAAGTTATTTGTAGAGTCAAGAATGCTTTGTAACATATTGCTCCAGGTTAGTCATCTTCCAGGAACCCTTTATTAATATTTGCTCCCATCCCTAGGCCATTAACTTTCTACACATGTACACCACACCACCACCACCACCACCACCACCACCACCACCATCACCACCACCACCACCACCACCGCCACCACCAGGAAATTTTAATTCAGTTTCTGTTAGTCACCACTCAGTTTCTAGTTGCTACATGCAACTTCCTCATTTCTTTTTTTCTGGGGTGGGAGATTTATTGTCAAAATAACTCTATATTTGTCTATAAACTAATTATATCAAAGATATAAGAAATATAGGTAAACATTGAAAGATGCAAAATTTAGAGATGCAAGGAAAAATTAGCTGGAAATGGGTAACAGGCAACAATTTAAGAAGAAAAAATGCTCTAAAATTAGATTTTGTAATGGTTGCACTAAAAACTTACTTATAAAATATGGATGTTAAAACTTAGAGTAGAGGAAGATTATGGCATGTAATTATGCCTTAATGAATGTGTAAGAGAGAAAAAGTATGTAGACCACTATAAGTTATAGCTATTTAATTAATGTGTAAAAATATAGGTGAATATAATCCTGATACTGATATAGATTGCTAAGAATACTGTCAACTAGCTTAAGTATTCTTGGTATAGTATTTCTTTCATAAAAATATTCTGAGGTATATTGTTTTTTTTCATAAATAGTTTCTGTAAGAATCCTTTGCCTAATAGCATTGAGATAAACAAAAACCACACTGTAAAAGAAAATATGCCATACACTGACAATTGATAAGATTAATTTCTAGGTGCTTGTTTTTCATTGATGAGCAACACAGACACAAATGTTACACATGAAAATTATATGTTTATCAGTCTATAAGTGCAAAATGGTGTAGAAAGTTTGGAACCATGTTGCTATTTGTCTTACCTACCTCTAAACTCCCTTTACAAGTAAAAAGAGATGAGAAAGGCCTCTTAGTGCTGTGTCCTTCTTAGTGTATCTACTGCTGATGGGACCTACAGCCATCAATTTCGATTTCTTGGTACTTTTCTTTGGATGGAGTCCATGTCTGTAAGAGAGAGACAGAGACTTGGGGGACAAGACAGAAAAAAAAAAAACAAAGGAGAGAGTAAGGAGATATTAGTTTTGAATTTTGTATTCCGCTGTATCTTTTTGTCAAAAAATGTGTTTACAAACATTCTGTGCTAACAACCAACTCACCTATAGTGATATTTGTTTATAAAATACCAAAGGAATTTAATTTGTGAGCATAAAATTATCAGAATCTGAACCCAATTTCAATTAAATGGATAATAAATATTTGTAATCTGATCCAATGTAAACAAGAAAATATAAGATTTTAAAATGTATTTGAAATTCTAAATTGCTATTCATTCTGAAGGTGTATTTCCCAATCAAATATACTTTCTTCTATATATGTAAAACGTGGTGTGTGCTTTAGGGCTCAGTTGCTTGCTGGTAGCTACATTTTATATGTTCTTTCAGATACAAGAAAGAGATGAAGTAGAGAGAAAGAATTTCAAGGGCCCAAACTTAAGTTAGAAAACAAAAACAAATCTTGCACTTAAAATATTTCAATGGATATAAAGACATACAATGCAGTTTTTAATCAAGATGACTGCCATTTTGGCTCAGTTTGGCTCTCATTGTTCTGATGGAATCCTCTAGGATTTTGAAGACTGTCCCTTAGACTGTGACTTGATACCACAAATATTTACTTATACTTCTGATGGCTCAAAATGTCTCCAGATATTTTGACTGCTGAGAGGGAATACCGCCTCTCCTGCTTCATTCTTCATCCCATGATGAACTACTAATATATAATAAAGAGCTGTCACAGATTACAGGGTGTGAGTGTCAGGTTCATCTGAGAAAATCTCAGTTATTAATATTTCACCTTGCCCCTTATTTTTACTGAGTATTCCCTCTCAAAATCCTCCCTAACTACAGGCTACACTCTATGATCATTCTATCTGTAAATTGTGTATTTCCAATCTGCAGTATGGTTTTATGGCACATTACAAACATGTTTGTAGAACAATAATGAGAGAGCTTGGCCTTCTCTGGCCTTTATTTTTCATTTGGTAAAGCAGGAATTCACTTTGTTGGGTTATGTCAGGAGCATTAGTTTGGGGTTGCTTCTATTCTAAAAGTCTAAATATCCTCTGTCTCTGTTTAAGAAGAATATGTCTTAAATCATAATAATAAAACCAATTCACTTCATATCTCTCAAAGATGTTCTGTAATACCTCGTCTTTGTTTTATTCATTGGTAATGTGATACATAAATACAATATATTTAGACCATAATTATCCCCTACTTTCACATTCCAACTTCTCTTGGATACCTATCCCAATCTTCCTCCCAAATTAACATTGTTGCTGTCCTCCTCATCATTATCATCACCATTATGATCATCATCTACTATTATTATTATTAACGTTACTATTTTGTTATAGCCCACTACGTCCAATAAGTACTGCCTTCCTGTGCACAGAGTCATCTATTGGTACTTGGACAACATAACAAGAAATGCATTGCTAAAGAAGAGTTACTTTCCCTCCTTTTGCAGTCCTCATTTAACAAAAGTTCCTCAGCTAGAGGTATAGCCTCATGAGTACCTCCCCTATTCATTCTGAAGCATTGACCATCTTCATTTTCTACATGTCACCTGTAGGCAACCACAACAACCATGACTTCATGCCTTACCATTTTAAGGAAAAAAGCAGATGGACTCCTGTTTACATTGCAGAATTCAATCTAAAGCATTCAATATAGCAATGAAAAATGTCTGGTTTTAATATTCCCAGACCTTTTCTAATGTATCTTACTTATCACACAATAGCATCAAATACTCAGTTACAGTCTTATATTGGAGCATTCATTCCTGACATGTAATGAACATCTGCAGTACATTGGACATTGAACAGGGTGCTATATCCATACAGGTGGAAACTTATGACCTATATGCTAAAGAATTTTCTTTCTTTCTAACAAAGGAGAATGTCACAAAAAATTTCATAATACAGTATGACTTTGTCCTTAGTAAGGTTATGTGACAAGAGCAACCAGATGCCTATGAAGAAAATCAGATTTCTACCAACAGAGAGGAAAGGACCACCATACATAAACATTAGTATTCTTACACTTTGTGACCTTTTCTGCATATGGTGGTTAAAGTGTCACAAAATCCCCTTAGTGTCCAACCATTTTCCAACCTGCTACTGCATGAATATAGTAAAAATGAATGAAGCTACTTTCAAGGATCAATTAGTTTGTACAGCTCAGCACCTTTCAATATTGTATTTTCAGAAAGGGTAACATACTTAGCATGCAAGAAATTTCAAAGTTGCACATCAAGGATCTCTGCCAAAGATTACAAGTATCTTCTTTTAGGAGCACATATTTCTGTAAGAATAAGAAAATTACGGAATGCGCCAGTTCTAAAAATAACAGCTACTACCAAACAGCTTAGCTACATGATTTGGGAATACCATATCAGTACTCAAGCCTATGATTTTTAGTATTCATTTATTAAGAAGTCTCTGGTTAATTGAATAGTTATTAGTCTACACAGCTCTCTTATCCTCTCTTATTTCTCTACTGCAGATCTTTTCCTTGGTTTATTTCCCCCCATATTTTTTTCCAATTCAGACAACAGACAGATTTAAGGGCCATAGTTTCATTTTCATTTGCTTTTCTGCTTGAAGCAGTAAAATAAATTTTAAGAAAATAAATGAAATAAGAATGGAAGCAGGGATGCATGTGATCTGACTTTAGTGTTAGCTGTATCATATTGACTCATTTGGATGTAACATATAACCCGAAAATACACTCATTGAATTATATTGGAGGGATATAGATGATGATTTTGTTATCTGTCCAACCATTTTCCAACCTGCTACTGCATGAATTTTTCTATATATTATTTTTGAAAAGCAATAGCTTATAAATATTTGCTTCTCTAGGAAGAAATATCATTCTTATGACTATTATTTTTTGAAACAGACAAAAATGTCTATCTTCTAAATAAGGATTGTCAATAATTTATGAAACACTAAATCTTAGATTGTGCAGTAGGAATTTTTACTTTTACAAAAGATGAATCCTAGCCAAGGAGACTTAAATCCACACAGATAATAGTATTAAGAGTCAAACTATAAACCAAATACTGCTAAATCTAGTTGTTTTCTTCCCTTTGCCTAATATATTTCAGTGATGGTACATTTGGATCCCTCTGTGTTATTACAGAAACCATATGGTAGACACATCATACATTGATTGGCACCTCATCAGCTCTTCTATACAGTTTCAATCTCTTCCATTCAAGAAGCCTTTGTTTGTTTGTTTGTTTGTCTGTCTGTCTGTTTCAGATACAGACAAACCAAAAAGATTTTCAGGATCTTTTCCACTGTCATCTGTTTTACTGATTTAAAGAAACAAAATAAGATAAATTGAATGAAAATGAGGTTGTACACAGAATTATGTGTATTTGTTCACCCTTTCAAACTGACTTTGTTTCCTGGTCTTTTATTTATTATTTTCATTTTTCACATATGTAATTGGGAGACAGGGACCTGAGATTTTTCTTAAGCTGTTTTGCACTTGTCTCTTTTTACAATATTTTGTGTTGACAAGTGATAGCGTATAGTTTCAAGTTTTCCTGTCCTGACCACCTGCTCCCCATCTTAGCAGCTGCTTCCAAATTTACCACACAAAGACTTAATATTAATTATAAATTCTCAGCCAATATCTCAGGCTTGTTGCTATTTAACTCCTACATTTAAATTAACACATATTTCTGTTTATGCTTTGCCATGTGGATCATGGCTTGTTACCTCATTTTCTATATGTCTTGCTTGCTCAGCAGCTGGCTGGCATCTCTTCTGACTCTGCCCTTCCTCTTATCATTCTCAGTTTGGCTTTCCTGCCAAGCTACTGGCCTGTCAGCTTTTTCTTAACCAATGAGAGTAATACATAATGTAGAAAAGGATTATTCCACAGCAATGGCTATTTCTGTGATCTCTCGCCAAAACAGCTTCTTCCAATGGACTCCTTAACTCAACTTTGGAAGAGCCACTTCTCCATATCTTGTTCTAACCGGTAACAGTGTTTATACCTAATATGATATGCCTACCTAGAGATTATGTGATTCTTTTGGACAATACCCCAACCATCAGAATCTCAAGAGAAAACATGAATGTTTTGGAACAAGCGTCAGCACCCTTACCAAAATCACAGCAGCTGACTATAGGAGCCTGGGAGGAAGATATGAAAATAACTTGCAAAAGTGAGATGGAATGACTGTGTTCCAGTCCATCATCTCTTGGTGGTATGGAGATGCTAGAGAAATGGAAAGGAAGAGGATGGTATGGGTCACGAATGTCAGCCAATTCTACATTCCCCTTGACCTCCAGTTCTCACCCTGATTTCAAAGGTGTCTAAGAACTTCTATATTTATACTGGCATTCCAGATTAGGATGGAGGGACATTTTTCAAAATAAGAGACTTGAACTCATTTTATTTCACAGTTGGTTAGCTTGATTTATTTTAAAAATACTTGCCATATGGTGCCCTGGTCTGCATTTGTACTATTGTTCCAAGAACTGCAATTCTTATGAGAGGGCCTAATTGCTCTCTTCCCTTAGGTCGCATTTTTGCCTCTAGATGTATTTAGAAATAAAGCTTTCTGAGCACCACAAGTCAAATGGGCACTGTTAAGTCAGCTTTGATATCAAGGTTCTAAAGTCTGTCAAATTATCTTTTTCTCCCTTTTTCAGTTTTTAGAGAGGGTCACATTATGTAGCCATGGATTGTCTAAAACTCACTATGTAGACTAGGCTAGCCTCAAAGTCACAGACATTCATTAACCTCTGCCTTCCAAGCTCTAGAATTAAAGGTGTATGCCACCACACCCTGCTTGTTTTGTATTCCTTTGGGCCCTGACTCCCGTATCCTGACTAGTCAGTTGCTCCAAACTTCTCCACTTGGAGGATGGTTAGGTTCGCTGTCTGGCTACTTGCTTCAAGTAAAATAATGAAATAAACAAATAAATAAAGTCACACTGTAGGGTAGATAAAGATGAAGAAATCACTACCTTGAAACTGATACAGCAGAATCCAGTGAACTGCATACTTCAAGGGATGGTGATTTTTTTCAACATAGCTGAGAAGCAACAAAGAGATTTCATGCATATATAACACACATTTCTTCTTACATGCATATGCATAGGCTTCAACTCTGCACAGTGCTATATCAGCAAGTTATGGAACTATAGTACTATCCTTGCCAAATCCTATAAATTCAGAGATGGACATATATAAAAATAATTCAACAAATGACAGCAAATTACCTTCCTTAAGTATTTATAATGTGCCAGCTGTGTTTTAAGTCATCTACATGCATCACAACAGTTGATTGTCTTTATTATTTTAACAACCCAAGGACTCTGGAGATTCATTAAACAAATAAGTAACTGAAGCTTTAGCATACATATTCTCAAGTCATATAACTAATGTGTAACAATATGTCTTCTATCAAAACCTTAAATATTTTTTTTTTATATTTACTTACTGCAAACTTATCGTGTCCTATATTCTGTGCTAGGTGATCCTAGTTTGTTGCAGAAATGGATGACAAAGCAATTATTTATGGAAATTACTGTGAAAAGCATAAAGTTTTATTGTTTTTATTTTTGCTTTTATCTGAAGTTTTTTTTTTTTTTTTAATCTAACATGGGGAATAGTGTTCAGAATATTTTCATGCAAAATCAAGTCTGGAACATGGTCTTAAGAAAGAAAGTAAAAGGTCTTGCCTAAGACTGAGGCAAGGACTACATGTGGGCAATAACCCAGAAGTATCAATGTTCTTACAAGATATGGAGAATGGTATATGGTCAGAGAATTTGAACATCAGGGACAAGTGAAGCTAAATTAAAAGAAGATAGAGAAATGCACATGATCTAAGAAATGCCAGCTACACCACTGAGCGTAGTACTCCTCATAGATCCATGGAACTGAAATGTTATCATAAGAAGAGCAAGTGGTTCTTACTATCCCTTATGACATTTGAACAACAGATAGACTTTGCATGCTGGGAAATGAAAAAGTAGCTTCCGGTTCCCATGGCTAGAGGAATCTATTTTCAGACCATTGTACTAAATTACTTTAAAGAAACTCATAAATACAGTTAAATCCAAATGAATGGATATTATCTACTCAAAGACCAGATTTTGATGAAGACATTGTTGTAGAATAAACACAGGGAGAATAAACTGACAGTTAATCTAATTTTCACATAGGAAGTGTGTTTTTAGAAATGCACTTGAACTTTTGTGCTAATCAGTGTCTCTTTGATTTTAACTTGGCATCGGCACAGTGGCTATGGTGATTCACAAGTCTAGGGCCAAGCCTGAATCTAAAGAGAGGGGCCTGAGTGCTAATATTTGGGATTGACCATCCAGGCTTTTATCTAATTTCCCAAACCAATCCCTGACCTAAGTACCACTTCTGATAAACTGGTCCCCTTGTTACTAAATAGGTTGTACCTTCTGTCTAGTCTTTACCTGAGTTGTGTTTATTCAGACATTCAGGCCCATAATTGAATTTTATATGTTTTATGTAGATATTATCAGTTTGATCTTATATTTCTAAGTGCAGGAATTTATAGATAAGCACTTTCTACCTACTAGAATATAACTACACTCTCCATCTATTCTCTTTTTTTGCTTAATGAGACACTGAGGAATCACCTACTATTACTGTTTCTCTTGGATGACATGGCTATTTCTTCACTGTTCATATGACATGTGGAATAACAACAACACTGAGGAATCACCTACTATTACTGTTTCTCTTGGATGACATGTCTATTTCTTCACTGTTCATAAGACATGTGAAATAACATCAATCTAGATATTTTTCTTACAGTCTTATGATAACTTTCCAGTAATCCATCAATACACAAGGACTGAAACCAATGATACATCTAGCATTTCTTAGAGGAGCTGAAGAGGTGGGGTGTTCTGTCACCTACACCTGTAGTGTAAGTATCCAAGGTTAGTGGTGAACTCCTATCATTTTCCACATTATTCTTTCTAGTTTCAATGAGTAATATTACCCTTTTATTTTTGGAGCAGTTTTTTAAAAAATTATTGAAAGTCGATTCTTCTCTTGTACAATACATCCCTACTACAGTTTCCCCTCCCTCGACTACTTTCAGCTCACAACATCTACCCCATATCCCTTCTTGCCCAGATCCACAAGACAAAAGCCCTAACATGGAGAGTGGATAAGGCAATCCAATAGGAGGAGAAGAGTTTCAAGAGTCAGGAATCTACTCACACTCACTTTCAAGAGTTCCACAGAAACACCAAGCTAACAGCCATAAATATATGCAGAGGACCTGGTACAGATCCATGCAGGCTCTTGCTAGATGTTTCAGTTTTTGTGAGCCCATCTGAGTACTGCTTAGCTGCTTTGATGGATTATGTTCTCCTGGTGTCCTCCATCCCTCCCTGATTCCTACAATCTTTTCTCTTCCTCTTCTATGGTACTTCCTGATTTCTGCGGGGGAGGGACCTGATGAAGACCTCCAATTTAGACTCTCTCTGCATAATGTCTGGCTGTGGGTTTCTGCATCTGTTCCCATCTGGTGCTAGAGGAAGCCTCTCTGAGGAAACTGGACAGGGCACTGATCTATGAGTTTACCAGAGTATCATTAGGAGTCATTTGATTGATTTTCTTTGTTTTTTTTTTTTTTTTTTTTTTTTTTTTTTTTTTTTTTTTTCCAGTTGTGTTTGGTTCTACCTTAGGTTTCTGCTATACAATCTCGAGTTGTTGACTGAAAGGTCTTGTGAAGATTCACAGATAACCCAGGCTGATGCTAGGACAGAAGGTTGTTCTCGGAAAACTGACAGCAGGGCTCCGTTGATGTGGACAATACCCACAAAGCTCATTGAACTTAGAGGGGTCATACTGGTTGCTGCATAAATCCTCTACCCTTACCTTTTAGTCTCTTTGTCAAGGGAAGTTTCTCTGCAGGCTATGGAAAGAGAAACCTGCAAAGCAATTCAGCCAAAAAAAATCTTCAACCTACAATCTGCTCTGCCTGTAGCATGTTCTGGGACAATGTTGCAACAGAAGTTGTGGGAATGGCCAGTCAATGTTTGGTTTAACATGAGACCCAGGCCAAGAGAGGGAGCCCATGCCCTATTATTTTTTTTTCATTTTCTTAAACAAAGTAAAATATTATAAGATAAAACAAAAACCATCATATTGAAGTTTGACAGGATGAGAAAACAGGAAAATAAAAGAGCCCTGAGAGAAGACACGAGAATCAGAAATACACTCATTTACACATTCAGGATTCATAGATAACTAACTGAACACTACAGTGTATGTGCAGAGGATCTGGTGCAGATCTGTACATGCCCTGTGATTGCTGTTTCAGTCTCTGTGAGTTCATATGAGCTTTGCTAAATTGTTTTAGAGGGCCTTGTTCTCCTGGTGTCCTCCATAACCTCTGTCTTGGAAACTCTCTACTTTCTCTTCAGAGTTCCTTGAACTCTGAGGGGAAGCATTTGATGGAGACATGTTGTTTAGAGTGGTGTGTTCCGAGGTCTGTCTCTCTCACACTCTGTGTATGTGTTTAGTCTGGCTGTGGGTCTCTGTATCTGTTCCAATCTGCTGCAGGAGGGAGAAAGTCTCTCTGATGATGACTGGATAAGGCACCCATTTAAGAGTATAGCAGATTATCATTAGGAGTCATTTTATTATTCTTTTTTTTTTTTTAAGACAAGTAGTACTTGGTTTAAACCTAGGTCTTTGGGCTATCTATATTTTTGTTCTTGGTAACCC
This sequence comes from Peromyscus leucopus, assembly GCF_004664715.2. Classification (NCBI taxonomy): domain Eukaryota; kingdom Metazoa; phylum Chordata; class Mammalia; order Rodentia; family Cricetidae; genus Peromyscus; species Peromyscus leucopus. The sequence continues at coordinate 72,750,932 of NC_051066.1, forward strand.
AAACATACCAGGTATGGGATCCATCTCATGTACTGGGCCTTAATTCAAATGAGACATCAGTTGGTTACTCCCACAAAATTTTTGCCACCATTGTTCTAGCATATTTTGCAGGCAGGACAGATTATAGATCAAAGGTTTTGTTTTGGGGTTAGTGTTCACTTTTCTCTTTTGGTAGCCTGCAGAGCACCTTTACATGTTATAGACATTATAACACGGGGGTGAAAGTTCTATGAAGACTCCAGCTCAAACTCTCCATATTGACTGAATTCTGTAGGTATTGTCTTCAGCAATGGGGCTTTGCTGTCAGTTTGTCTTGGCAACAGCCTGGGTTGTTTGGGTATTTTTATGGTACCCTTTCATCTAACTACTTAATTGGATGAAATCCAGATCTAGCACTGGAAGCTTATTAGGAACAGTTTTAAATAGTTGTACTCCTAATAGTAGCAAGACTGTTTCATTTTTAGCCTGCCATGTATTAAATGGTTAATTAGAGGTAGCACCCTTACTATAGTGTAGAGATGATGTATTTAATGAGCATACAAGAAAATTTTGTGGCAAATTGTCCTCAGAAGACAGCTTCAGAGTTTGCATGAGGGAATATGGTTTACACCAGCCCACTTTTTGTTGAAATATTAAGTTATATCAGAGATCATTTGCCTATCTAAAGAGCACAAGTGTTCATCCCTACAGAGAAAAGATCGATTTGCTCAGTAATTTGGAAAGCCTGATAGTCTCCCTATTTTCTGGTTAAAACTAGGCTTATGAGTCTACACAGCTGTCAGTATTCATGAGAAGAAAAATGCAAAGGAACTTGAAGACTTCACCTGGGTAAAGCATTGTAAGTCACAGCAAATATTTAAAGATCTACAATTATCAGGAAGAACAGATGGAAACATCATATAAGGGAAGAGTTCCAATCAGATACTCTTTTAATTAGAACAAGACTCTGAGCTATTCTAATTGTAGATAAATCAGAATATGGCATCAAGAGATTATTAGGCAGGAGCAGGGAGTACTGTGTTCCAGTTACGTTTCTCTTTGAAACAGTTTTAGAAGGTGCTTTTGACTAAGTCATTTGAGTTAGATACCCTCAGCCCAGTCCAGTTCTGTTGAGAATTAAGTGTTTTGTTTCCCAATTCCCATTCATCTTGAAACTTTTGTGAGGTGCACATTACTTTATGTACTTTACTGGGGAATAATGAAAGCTAGAACACACAAATAACATAAAACTGAATATACTGAAAGAAAAGAAAATACCTTAACTGGTGAACAGTGGCTATCAATGTTCATTTTAGCATTTAATTGCATGGTTCAATATATTTGAATCTCACAGTATCTTTGCTACTTGTTTACATACTTATAATCTTTTGTGTTTTTGTACGCTCACCAGGATAACTTTTTTTAATACGTCAGATGACTAATACAATCATCTTACACAATAATCCTCTGCCATCTAACAAATCCTTGTTTCTGTTAGGATATCCCAGTACTTTGTCATGGCATTTAAGACCATGTGGCCAAAGGTCTTGCTACTCTCCTTTGATTCATTGCCTACAACTACACACCTTCTCATTAACAGCTACTGTAAGCAGCTGTTTTCTTTATTTTTTTATTATATTTACTACAGCACATACTGTGCTCAGAGGAAAGCCTGCATGTGTCAGGTCACTGTTTGCTTGTTTTTTTTTTCCCCCTTTTACAACATGATTTCTGGCAACCAAACTCAAGTCATCAGTCTCTGTGAGAAAAACCTTTTTTTTTTTTTTTTTTCCACAGCCACCAAGTAGCCACCTTCTTATCAATGATTCAAATACCCCAAATTCATTCCATCTTCGAGATATACGTGATGGGTTTATTCGATTAGTCTTCTGTTCAAGGAGATACTTTTCTGGTGTTTTTTCAATCCTTGGGCCATTAACACCACCTATTCATCCTCCATCATTTCATCATAAGAAAACTGTTCTTCAGACATCCTAGCTTATGTAATGTGATTACTGAATCTTCTCAATACCAAATTCATATGTTTATTATATGTAGTATACCTAGCTCATATATAATTTTGGGTTGTGGCTTTGTACTTACCAGTTTCACCAACCAAGAAAGTGGTCCCTGTGCTGATAAGAGCTTTACCTTGTTCGCTGAGTTGTTTCAAGTGGGAAAGAATCTTGAACATAATGATGATTCCCAGAACATTCATTAAATAAATGAGTATGTCCATGAAAAGCTGTTTATACTCTTATATGCTAGAACTGATGCAACTTATCCAAGCTATAATTAAATTTGATTAAATATCCTGTATTTTAACCATAATGTAATTTCATGATAATCTCCTTATATATTCATAAGGATCATCAATACAAATGAGAGAACTTTAGAAACATTATACACATATGGTGAATAAGAATTTATGATGATAGTTACAAGACATATAGTTTTGCAACAGTGAAAAAAGACATTAAATAAAATTCTATAAAAATAGCATTTTAGCATATGCCAAGGCATCTCTTGACTTTAAAAGAGTTTGTTTCTATTTAATTTTATTTTCTTTCTTCATTTTGATATGTCAGAGAAGAGTACATAGTATTCCAGTCTGGTACATTTATTATTCAGAATAGCTGACAATACACAGAAGAATCTACTTAAAGAAATATTGTCTTAGAAGATGAGAGAGGATGTGTTTCTAGAGCAGATGTTATAAAGATAAAGGGTCATACCCTGTAGAGATGAAGACGAGAAGACAAATATGTACATGTTATAAATCCAGCATGAGGGATTAGTTGCACCCGTGTGTCCTGAACTAAGGTGCAGTATCCTCTTACAATAGTCATATTTGTCAGGCAGTGTTTGCACTCTTTAGGTGACAGTGGTTTTACATGCTACAGAGATAAAAGTCACTTAAGTGGGGAAAAGAGCAGCATTATTTTCCATGTCTGAAATCAGTCCTCTGCAGGTAACCCAAGGCCGTGACTCAACCTGCCAGCTCTGTGACCCCCTCCCCCAGTATGGCAACAAAATTTATAAACAAACTTTCTCTGGGACATGATTAGGTCCTTAATTGAAGGAACTAATTTTTGTCGTGCAGAAGTCTATCTCATCCAACTTTAACTTGCAAATATTGGCTTTTACTAAGCCTAAAACTACTGTATATTCCACATAAATATTAGAAATGGCAACAGAGCATAGAAAATATTTGTACAGAATTATGCTGTCCAGACGTACTACTATGGTACATGTAATTTTAATATTTTCATATAAGCATAGATATGGTAGCAGATTTATTTATAGTGTAAATATATCCATTTACAGATAGATGTGTGTCTCAGTATGTATATCCGTTTATACAGAATGTTGTTATATCTATTTATATGTACCTAGTTTATAAATTATTAAATTATACAAAATGTTGCACTAGTTTGATTTGTTTCCACTCAGCAATTGTATCCTATGTCTATAAATATGCCTTGGCAAACAATATTAATATTGTCTAGTAATTTGTTGTGTGGATTTATTTAATTTGTCTAATTTATTCATTTTTAGTGCTTCATAAAATACTATGAATTGAATTTCTAAAGAGTTTCATTACCACACTTAGTATGACAAACAGAAGTCTAATTTTGTAGAATCTTCAGAGAGGAAATGTTGACCTCACAATCATTGCTTTATACAGACATTGTGATGGAAGATCTGTGTGCAGTTTAAAATAAATCTTCAGATATCAAGTAGAATAGACAGTCTTTCCCCAGTTAGACAGTCAAGAAAGCTAGATTATAATCTACAGGCAGAGAACAAGGAAGTTAACACATATGTTAAGAATATAGCCACATACATTGTAAAAATATACATATAGGTTATGTATATTTGGATTATACACATTATATATAACTGTCATTATATTTAAATTATATAGATACCATTTTCATATATATATACATATTTATGTTTGAAAGTTACCAATGAGCTAAGGAAAACATTTCCAACCTATTATAATAGTTATTGTTTTCTAAGACTATAACAAGTAAGTAGCCACAAGCTTTCCAAACTCTTTGATAAAATATTTTATTTCTACCGACATAACTTTATTATTTTTCAGATGAAAATTTTGGTTTCAGAAAATCACATTTGTATCAGTTTCAGCACATAATCTAAATCTGTGCTATAGAAGCCATAAAATCTCAGATTCAAGCATTCTTTTATTCAGGTTTTATTTGTTATACATTGAAGTTCTAAGGCATGCCTGCCCTGGAGATGATACACTTGAGAGCTTATTTGGTTGGTAGATCTGAAATGTAAAACAATATTATACTTACTTATGAAAATGCATTCATGGTATTTCATACTCTCACTACTATATATGTTCCTAGGGAATAAAGACACCGTACCTCAATGCCTAATATGCACCTTCATCTGCAGAGTATCACCTATCTGTGGAACAAGGAACATGTATTTTCTTACACTTAAAGTGAACTTGGAATGATAGCATTATTCATGTTATCAGTTATTCACGAAATGAGAATTCTTTTGTCAGTAAGCCTTTCCAATATATTCTCTGCAACAAGATAATTTGATTATATACTTCCAAGTTCCTCCTTTGAACTTGTAATAATGACTCCTAGTAAATTTACCCAATGCATTAAGATATCTATACAGTACATACCGATAGAGTTATTGCATTCTAGCTATTTGATTCCAGGGTTGTACTGGTGTTCTTTTTTGTACCTGAGTATTAGATACTGGCTATTCAATCAGAGTCTCTTCAGATAACAATCTTTTCTTCCAATCCCAATAGTGGAAATAATATTATGTAAGGTAAACTTTGATGATGGTGATATAGAGATCAAATTATTTACTTCTGTGTAGAAAATCTGTTGCTTAAGATGTCTGCTGGGACTTTTGCCATTATAGTTGGACAAGGTGTACCAAGGGATTAGCCCATGAGCTCTCTTTCACGTTTGCTGCACATAGCACAGGAAGTCTTCAGTAGCTGATGGCTGGAATAGCAGGTCCTTCCCAAAGTGTCTACTACATAGGGTGTTGCTGCACATAGCACAGGAAGTCTTCAGTAGCTGATGGCTGGAATAGCAGGTCCTTCCCAAAGTGTCTACTACATAGGGTGACTAAGAATATTGTCATGAGAGAAAGCTGTAGAAAAAAATATTCCCATTGATTAATAAAATGGAAGGTATGATCTATTTGTATCTTAATCCTAGAAGTGATATCCAACTTCTGCTTTAGTATATCCATCAGAAACAGGTCATTGGACCCAATTTATTCTCATGGAGTAAAACTAATAAACTAGAGTAAAACTTCCAAGAAATAGAAACAAAAGAGCTAATTTAGAAGCACCCTTGATACTAGGCAAAGTGGTGCATTCTGTAACCCTAGCATTGGGGAAGAAAACCAAAATTGATAGATTGTGCTTGAGTTCAGTCTTAGGCACATTTCAAGACCTGGTCTCAAAACAACAAAACACAAATCAAAATGACCAAGAAAAACAAGTGTATCAGTCAGTGTTCTCTAGAAGAACAAAACCAATGCAGAGCTGATGCGATGCATACATGTATAGATATATGAGGTTTATTAGTGTTCCTTACAGGCTCTGGTCTGACTATCCCAATAATGGCTGCCTCATTTGGACCCAACTGGAGGATTTAAAAATTCAATAATTCTTTGTTCTATGAAGATGGATGTCTCAACCAGTCTTCTGTATCTGCAAGAATTCCAAAGAAGCAGGCTTAAATGCCAGTGAAGGAATGGACTTGCCAGAGTGAGTGAGGGCAAGGAGGCAAAGATCAGGAGCTACTTCCTTCCTTGTCCTTATATAGGCTGCCACCATAGGGGTGTGGCCCAGATTGAAGATGGGTCTTTCCACCTCAAATGTTCCAATCAAAAAAAAAAAAAATACCCATGCTATATGTGCCTGGATGCTTGGTCTTTGGTTAATTCCAGATATAAATTAACAAGCAAGACGAGCTATCACAGCAAGGATTATAATTTTTAATTAAGAATTTTTTTATTCATTTTACATACCAATCACAGAGTCCCCTCTTCCCTCCTCCTGCCCCTCGAGCCTCCTCCCCCCCAACCCACTCCCTCATTCCCTCCTACAGAAAGGTAAGGACTCCCATGGGGAGTCAGCAGAGCCTGGTACATTTAGTAGAGGCAGGTCCAAGCTCCTCCCCCTGCCTCAAAGCTATGGGAGGTGTCCCACCATAGGTAATGAGCTCAAAAAACCCTGCTCATGCACCAGGGAGGGATTCTGATCCTACTGCCAAGGGGACTCTTATTACATAGAGTACAGCATAGAAAAAAAATTGGTATTTCTGGCTAAGGTCTTCCAAATCCCTTCATTGAAGAAATACTATTTTGAGAAGACCTTAAACAATATGGCTTGGAAGTAAAGGAGGATTTCACAAGAAAATAAGCATGAAGGAAATGTATGAGCCTGAATAAAAGGCATGAACAATTCACAGTCCTGGTACTCATCCATTTTAATGATATTACAGAGTACCATATGCCAGATCTATAGTCTGGTCAGGCTGGAGCACAGGACAAATCTTGTGTCTTATCTAACTCCCTGAAGAAAAAGCATTAACTTGGTGTTCTTATTGCTGCTAAGTGATGTTACATTATTTTTCCAGACCAATAACTGCATGTCAAACTTCATTATACAATCATGAGACTGGAGAACATTATAAAGAGTCATGTGGCTTATCTTACTGTGTGGAAATAGAATGGGCTGCCTATCTGAAATACCTGAATTCCATTTGGGCCACTTATCAGTCCTTTGCTTAAGTCACTTAACCTTGCTAAATCAAAGTGTCCATAGCTATAAAATAGAACAATTATAATTACGTCAAACTGCTGTTGGGAGAATTAAAAGAGATAGCATTTGTGAAAACATATATCTCACTGCCTGGCATGTAATAGACATTCAATATGCCCTGCCATGCTTCGCTGTCTTGTACTCTTGCAGCCCTCCTTTTCCATTTAGAAGTTCTCTGGAATCATAACAAAGAAATGACCAACAAGATTTTCTCATGCATGGAAAGAAGTTAGCCAATTTTATATCATTCTGAGTCTTTGACATCTTTGTTTGTCCCAGAGGCACAATGACCATAAAATGATGACAAAACTAACTTCATTCCAATTCTATTTATTTAGTTAATGTGTTGCACATAATAGGCCACTCCTCAATACAGGCATCTTAATTGGGTGATTTTCCACATTTAGTCAAAACTAATATGAATCCTTTAAAGTGTAAAACTAATACCACTGATTGCAAAAATTTCTAAAGAACTGTACTAGCCATCAAGCTAATAGATTTAACAACCTGTGTTTGTCTTAAGACAGACATGTAATACAGTTGCTATCTATAGATGCAGCATTGTCTGGCAAATTGTGATGTATGCTTCTATTCTGCTTTCTTCTTTATTTACAGAGAGTAGGTTCCATTGCATAAAGTATTCTATGTATCTGAAACTGTTACATGCTAACTTGAATGTTTTGCAGGAGGCACTAAAGATCTACAAGAAACAAAAGCCAAAGCAAGATATACCCAGAAGTGTAGCAAACAGGCCTGGAGTCTGGCTTTGTGGTAAGGCATAAGCCTATCTAGCATGTATAAAGTGTAACAGACCCAAATTCTCCTTGACTAATTCTGTTCCAACACGAAGAAAATACCTTCCTACTTATAGTACTCCAATGTGCTTACTGACAAGATAAACTAGGGGAATTTTTAAAGTCCTGGATCCAAGCTACTTCTCATAATGCATTTAGATTGCTTTACCTTCTATATTTGTGTGACGTACTCTACTTAGATAATACAGATTATTTAATTTCCAATGAATCAGGTACGTATTTATAAATTTAATTTTCAGAGATTAAGAATTCAAAGTGAATTGTTGAGACCAAGGTTGGATAAAGCACAGGGACAAATAGCCAAATGAATGGAAACACATGAACTATGAACCAATGGCTGAGGGGCCCCCAACTGGATCAGGCCCTCTGAATGGGTGAGATAGTTGATTGGTTTGATCTGTTTGGGAGGCATCTAGGCAGTAGTACCAGGTCCTGGGCTCGCTGCATGAGATAGCTGTTTGAAACCTGGGATTTATACAGGGACACTTGGCTCAATCTGGGAGGAGGGGACTGGATCTGCCTGGACTGAATCTATCAGGTCGATCTCAGTCCTCAGGGGTGGCCTTGATCTGGAGGTGGTGGGAATGGGGGGTGGGCTGAGGGGAAGGGGAGGGGGCCAGGAAGGGGGAGAACAAGGGAATCTGTGGCTGTTATGTAGAACTGAATAGTATTGTAAAATTAAAAAAAAAATAAAGAGGGCTGAGAAAAAAAGAGAATTCAAAGTGTTGGGGAGTTTGGGGAGAGTGTGGGAGTATAATAAAAAACTTTAATCTTTGAAGGTTGCTGAAGAGTTAGTGTGAATTGTGTGAGGAGAAGTAAAACCAGGAGAGTGAGATACATATCTAATATGCAAGTCTCTGAAGTGTCTTAGCTGTGGCTACCATCACTTCCCTAGTTCGTCCTATAAAGTGCTCAAGGAGATATTGAGAAACAATGTGATATAAAGGAAAGGAAATAAACCCATCGAAAAGTGAAAAGACAGTTAACATATGGTGGGGAAATATAGATTAATATATCATTTCAAAGAAGAATGCTAAATAATTTCCCACCAATGTTTCTCTACTATAAATTAGAGGGCATTCAACATTTCATTGAACATATTTTAAAGGATGAAGTGTTTTCAGAATAACAAGAAAAATCAAAGCTTCTTAATTTATAGAGATTGCTTTTACTTTTACCTCTATTGTCAAAAAGTTTTACTACCAAGCAAGGGCTGTCCATACACACCATATTTTTTTTAAGACTTGAGAAACTGTTTTTACCTTAAGGTGGTGTGTCTGTTCAGAACATATGAAAAATGTATGCCAAGATAAAATTAGATTTTTTAAGGAATTTGTCAAGGGAAAAACCCTCTGAGGGGCCATGAAGAAAGGAAACAGGGAAATGTCGGGAGATTTGTTTGCCCACAAAGGAGATGTGGCTTCTGTGAAGGCACAGCAGGAAAAAGGGAAGAGCTGCCACCACAGTGCTTCTGGGGCAAAGCTGGCCAGCCCTGGTAGCAGCTGCTGGAGGATGAACCTTGGAGGACATTAGTGAGAACGCTTTTAGGCAGAGTGAAGCAGCTTGCCCATTCTCTTCAGTGAAGCAATTCATCCACTCTTTTTAAGTTCAGTCATTGGATGGGAAAATCCATGAGATATGAGACTTGAGAATGAGACCAGCAGTAGATAAAAAACTGCAGCCCTAGAGATTCTCAGTATGCTCATGATTGACTCTAGGTGTTTCTGCAAAGGAGTATCTGAGTAGTGTATACTACATAGCAACTACAGCCTAGTGCCCATGCTGCACATTTCCATTACTCTGGATAAATTAGTAAATAAATGACTGTTCTTGTCTCTGCAGTTGTCATCCCAAGGCAGCAAATAGTCTGATCATTTCTATCTTCTACTGTCCTTTGAACTTCTCCTGGCTACAGGAGTTGGTGGCTTACCAAACCTTTTGCCTGAATGTTATAAAAGATCTAGAAATCAAATACATTTCAATCTATATTTGTAGTATATGTTCACTTATGTAAAAGAAGGCAAGAAGTAAGTAGAGTTACAGGGCCTATCACATAGGTGCCGTGAAGAGTCCTTATTCTTTTTTTAAATTTTTTTTTTATTTTTCCACTAAAAATAATATTTTACAGTCTCCCCCAAAAGAGAAAGAGGATAACAACAAGTAAAATTTTTGTTGCTTGCATATTCATTCGATCATGGTCAAATACACAGTGGCCAGCCCCTTAAAGACAACTGAGTCCTTCCCTAGCCCCACTCACTGCCAGAAGTCATCAACTGTGAAGAGCTACCCATCACAGCATCTTTATCACAATGTTTAAAGACACTCTTCAATATTTTCCTGTCTGACTATTTCTTTTTCTTTCTTTTTTTTTTTTTGTGTGTGTGGGGGTTGTCACAGAAGCCTTTCATGTCTCTCATTCTCATTATGAGTTTTCAGTCATTGATACCACTGCAAAATAAACATTTTTGTCCATAACATCAAGCTGCAGCATGGATCATGAATTTCCACATGGTTTCCAATGGCAGCACAGACCTGTGACATCCACACAGCCTCCTCTGATGGCAGCATGGAATATGGACCTCAACATTGTCTCTGGCTTCAGTGCAGACCATGAACATAAACATGGCTTCCAGGCTGCAGCATGGATCACTAATTTCTTTCTTTTTTATTTAATTTTATTTTATTTTACAATAGCATTCAGTTCTACATAACAGCCACAGATTCCCTAGTTCTCCCTCTTCCTTCCTCCCTCCCCTTCCCCCCAGTCCACCCTTCATTCCCACCTCCTCTAGGGCAAAGCCTCCCCCAAGGACTGAGATCGACCTGGTAGACTCAGTCCAGGCAGGTCCAGTCCCCTCCTCCCAGATTGAGCCAAGCGTCCCTGCATAAGTCCCAGGTTTCAAACAGCTAACTTATGCTATGAGCCCAGGATCAGGTACCACTGCCTAGATGCCTCCCAAACAGATCAAGCCAATCAACTGTCTCACCTATTCAGAGGGCCTGATCCAGTTGGGGGCCCCTCAGCTTTTGGTTCATAGTTCATGTGTTTCCATTCGTTTCGCTATTTGTCCCTGTGCTTTATCGAACCTTGGTTTCAACAATTTTCGCTTATATAAACCCTCCTCTTTCTCACTAATTAGACTCCCGGTGCTCCACTTGGGGCCTAGCCATGGATGTCTGCATCCAGATTCCTCAGTCCTTGGATGGGGTTTCTGGCACAACTATTAGGGTGTTTGGCCATCCCATCACCAGAGTAGGTCAGTCCTGGCTGTCTCTCGACCATCAATGGGACCTCTTGAAACTGAGATGCTTTTGTAGAGCAAAGGATACGGTCAACAAGGCAAAGCGACAGCCTACAGAATGGGAAAAGATCTTCACCAATCCCACATCTGACAGAGGACTGATATACAGAATATAAAAGGAACTCAAGAAATTAGACATCAAAGCGACCAACAGTCCAATTAAGAAATGGGCTACAGAACTAAACAGAGAATTGTCAACAGAGGAAACTCAAATGGCTGAAAAACATTTAAGGAATTGCTCAACATCCCTAATCATCAAGGAAATGCAAATCAAAACAACTCTGAGATACCACCTTATGCCTGTCAGAATGCTAAGATCAAAAACACTGAAGACACTTTATGCTGGAGAGGATGTGGAGCTAGGGGAACTCTCCTCCACTGCTGGTGGGAATGCAAGCTTGTACAACCACTTTGGAAATCAATATGGCGCTTTTTTAGAAAATTGGGAATCAATCTCCCCCAAGATCCAACTATACCACTCTTGGGCATATACCCAAGAAATGCTCAATCATACCACAAGAGCACTTGCTCAGCTATGTTCATATCAGCATTGTTTGCAATAGCCAAAACCTCGAAACAACCTAGATGCCCTTCAACTGAAGAATGGATAAATAAATTTTGGCACATATACACAATGGAATACTACTCGGCAGAGAAAAACAATGACATCATGCAGTTTGCAGGCAAATGGATGGATCTAGAAAAAATCATCCTGAGTGAGGTAACCCAGACTCAGAAAGACAAATATGGTATGTACTCACACACAGGAGGATACTAGATGTGGAACAAGGATGACTAGACTGCTACTCACATCACCAGGGAGGCTACCTGGAAAACAGGACCCTAAGAAAGACACGAGGATTGCCCAATGACAGAGAAATGGCTGAGATCTACATGAACAACCTGGACATGAGTGGGAGCAATGAAGGTCGAGGGTCGAGGGAAAGAGAGCGGGAGATCCCAGATGGATCAAGAACAGAGAAGGAGAACAAGGAATAGGAGACCATGGTAAATGAAGAACACATGAGAAAAGGAAGAAACAAAGTGCTAAAGAGGCCCACAGAAATCCACAAAGATACCTTCTTTCTTTTTTTTTAAATTTTTCTTTATTAAGAATTTTTTTACTCACTCCACATACTACCCACAGATCCCACCTCCTCCCTCCTCCCACCCCTCAGCCCTCTCTCCCAAGCCACTCCACATCCCCACATCCCCAAATCAAGGTCTCCTATGGGGAGTCAGCAGAGCCCAGCACACTGAGCCTAGGCAGGTCCAAGCCCCTTCCCACTGCACCAAGTCTGCACAGGTGTCACACCACAGGCACTGGATTCCCAAAAGCCTGCCCATGCACCAGGGACGGATCCCGATGAGCTTATTCTTGCATTATATTAATAGATGCCCTAGTTTTGCCAACCTGGGCAAATGAATTCTATCAAAATAGTGATTCTTAACCCCATAAAGAGTTAAGGTATTTAATGGCGGCTAACAGTTTAGTGATATCTTTATGTTGTCCCCAGGAAAGATATTTTTCTTTTAGATAGTATATTGAATATAACTTTGAACCTAGAAACACCCAACACTACAAGAGTGCACTATCCAAAGAACAAAATACTGAATAAATAACCAAGAAGGCAGGCCACAAAATGTTTCCTTTCTTATTTCCCAGATGCCAGAGTCAAATCTATCATTGGGTCTGACACATTTAGTATCTGGTACAAGGATCATCATCACTATATTACCTATCAACATGGCCAGCCCTATAGAGAACTTCTTGGTTTAGTAGTATTCTTTGCAGTACAGTCTTGATGACAGAAATGAATTAAAGCTTATGAGACTTCTTAGAGATAAAAAAATAGCTCTCTGAGCACCATTTAAATGTCCATAATAATGTCCATTCCAGTATTTTCATCCATATATGCCATTTTATCCATTTCTTTTCTACTTTTCAAGGTATGACTATGTTTTTGGTCTGTGCTGTAAGGAGCTACCCTCCCAGTCAATGTGCGAATTCCTCTTGGTTCTACCAAGGATATTATAAGTTGTATCCTTAGGAAATATTCTCCAGTATAGAAATAGAGTCTTTCATTCTAACCCTATTTCCCTAGTGCTTCTGAAAATCTCATTGTAGGTATTCTGTTCTGGCTCCAGATCCTATACACTATACACTAGTGTATAGATCCTATACACTAAAGCTTCTTTAGAGAAAATGCAGGTGAGATCCAATTGTTTAGTCATCAGGCTTAGCACAACCTTTGACAATTTACTGTTAGCTGTAACCCTGGCTATTGGACTGGAAGATGAGGGATGAGACAGCAACATCTCCTGCTCCTGAAACCTTTGGCCTTAAGGAAACTGAGATCTCTACATTATCTTCCTGCCCTGTGGAAACAATTGGGGAAAGCCCTGCTTGAGACCAGTTGGACTCACTTTCAGGTACAGATGGTTCAGGTTAGTCTGAAAAGCTAAAGTCTCAAAGGACTTCCTGACAGTAGGTCTTCATTTCTTGTTTCAGAGTTTAGTTTTTCCGGTTCTGATTTGCAACGCCTTATCAGAGCAAATCGGCCAGACCAGAGCATGTAGATTTTCAATATCATTTTGCCTCTAATTACTAACTGCTGTAGTTCGTATCACCTGTGTATGACATTCCACTGCAGGGAATAAGGGACTCTGTACTCTGCCAAAGGGCCCACTAACTCTCACACTTAGCTTTTTATATTCTCCTCACCAATTAACTTTATCATTATCCTTCTCTCTAGAGTCAACACAAATCAGCAATAATCAATCAAATCTAAAGCCACTATTGTCATCACTGTTCTCATACCTTTTCTCTGTTTGGCTCAGCTGAGTTGTGTTCCCCACTGAAGTGTTTTCTAGGTTACCCATGGTTTACTGTTCAGGAAAGGGCTTAAAACTTTGCCTAAGGTATATTCTTGGTCAGTGTTCTTGTTGATGTTTCAATAAGATGCCCCCTTAGATATTTGAATATGTGGTCACCATTGGTTGAAAGGTTTGGAAGGATGAGATGTGGTCTTCTTGGGGGAGGTGTGTCACTGTGTGAGGGTTGGAGGTTTCAAAAGCCTCCTGCCATCCCCAGTGAACAGTCTGTATCCTGCTAGTAGATTTGAGATGTGAGCTCTCAGCTGTCCCTGCCACCACGCCTTCACCGTGCCATAATGGAAGTTATCTCTCTGGAGCCATAAGCCTAATTAAATATTTTTATAAGCTATTTTGGTAATAATGTTTTATCAAAGCAATAAAAAGTAACTAATACTGAGAGAACAAGACAAACTCCATTTTTCCTAACAGCACTAAGATAGAAGCTAAACCAAGTTCCAGAGACACAGATACCCAGCTAAGACTCTGGTCAAAGCAACCCCCTACCCAGGGTGGGTAGGCTGCGGGCCAAGAAATAGTTATGAAGTTAAAACCAAGGCTTAATTCATCAGTCTCCAATAGTATGGGGAGAGTCTCCAAATGTATTTTGTCTCCTGTAGTTCTGCTCTTAGCTAACCGTTCTTGTCAACTGAAGTATAAACCTGTAACGCAAAGGCTTGTATCCGCTGGCTTGAAGTTTTTCCCTTTAAAAACTTTGCACTCTGAGAGCTCAGGGCCATCCTCCTTCACCTAGCTAGACAGTGTGTTGGATGCAGACTAAGCACGGGCTTGCTTGTTATGAATAAACCCCTTTGTACTTGCATCAGATATTGGCTCTGTGGTGGTCTTGCTTGGGCTGTCTCCAGACACAGGCACAACAATACAGTTCTATTCCATGTAAGTTCCTTCACATTCACTGGATCATGATGGGGGTTCCAAACTATATCTATCTGCTTCCGCAGACCAGTCTGTGCAAGGACTATAATTCTTGGTACTTCCAGAGGCTAAGATCTAAATGGAATTTCATATTGCTGGAAAAACCTGTAAGTGATAAAAGAGAGAGGAAATTGCATGAGAGAAACTTCAAACTATTAACTGAATTTGACATTGGTGAAAGAAAGAATAACTATAAAGTATAAAAGAGTCTCAGAAGGAGTGTCACACTAAGAAAACCACAGTAAGACAGATGGTAAAGAATGGCATAAAAGTGGCCTGTCAGAGAGGTGTGAATTCGATACAAATGGCTTAGTTCTCATACTCCCACTTCCTTGAGTATTTGGCATGAAGATGACCTAGAAGTGTCAGTGGGAACAGTGTAGTTGAAATAAAGGTGAAGCCTCTGTGGAGGGATTTCTTTTACAGGAATGGCTAATGGATTCGATTCCAGGAAATTCAAGACACTGG
Source organism: Peromyscus leucopus (assembly GCF_004664715.2). Lineage (NCBI taxonomy): Eukaryota > Metazoa > Chordata > Mammalia > Rodentia > Cricetidae > Peromyscus > Peromyscus leucopus. The sequence goes on from NC_051066.1 coordinate 72,766,150, forward strand.
GATAATAAAAGGAAGCATCCATTGTAAGATAAGATAGATGAGGTCTAATTCATCTTCAGTAGATCTAGAATCTCAAAGTTTCTTGATACATATGAAGTTATGTTTCTTCACTTATAATCCAAATATAACACAAACAACATCCTAGATCTTAAAGATTTAATACAAAATGTACAAAAGTATTCAGTATGGTGGATGAATGATCTAAAACATTTTTTTTCAAAGTCAATTACCTCCCTACCCTTTTTTAAAATTCTACTTCGCTTCAGTCAATTGTAACATATTTGTATTTGAATGTACAAATTAGTATTATTGTTATCAAAAATATAAATCCGAGAAAATATAATAGGTTCATTTTATGTTGGTACCACTTAGAAGATTTAGTTTCTTTTAGTCAAAAATAAGGTCAATACACCTACACCTAAAAATGAGGAATTTCAACATTTAGTGTGTAACACTTTTATCTTTTTAATTTCAATTAAAATATGCACTGTTTGATTGATAATCATTTTGCCCCAAAACTAACAAAATTAACTATATTTTATATTCATATATATGTATGTGTGTGTGTGTGTGTGTGTGTGTGTGTGTGTGTGTGGTGTATGTGTGCATGCATGTGTGTATCCCAGGTGCCAGGGTCCAATATTTGATTGGATTTGGCATATTTGGTGGCTGGTATACGCACTCTCATCACTATATTGCCTATCGACAAGGCCAGCCCAGTAGAGCTCTTAGTAATTTTGGGTCCTTCTTCCCAGTACATTCTTGATAACACAGGAGAACTACAGCCTGTGGAGCTTCCTAGAGACAACAAGGAATTATATGAAGCATGGTGTAAACCTTTCTAATATTGTCCATTTCCACATTTTCACCATTATATTCCATTTTGTCATTTACTTCTCTACTTCAAAATATGACCACGTTCTTGGACTGGACTTTGAAGGGCAAACATCCTAGTGAGTTTATACATTCTTCACAGGGTTCTTCACATGATTATATATATACATATATATATATATATATATATATATATATATATATATATGTGTGTGTGTGTGTGTTGTGTGTGTGTGTGTGTGTGTGATTACTGACCATACATTTTTGTTCAAGCTTTTGAATTCTCTTAGATAACATATTTATAGACTCTAGGTTCTTAGACATATTAGAGCTATTCAATAAACTAAGATACATCTTCTTAGTCTATTGTATCAGAGAATTTAATACTTGAACAAAATATAAGGCCAGTAAATATAGCTTATTTGTAACTTCACAATCTTAATTCTCTATTATTTCTACAAAGGCTCACTGAATTGATAGGTTGTATATCAAGAAATAATTGTTCGACTTCTGAAGTGAATGATGGCATATACAACTATATATTTGATAAAGAGTGGAGTTAGAGCTCAGTGCACTGTCTTCTCACACCAAAATTTCTGTTTCCCTCAAAACATCTTTCTTCCTACTTATCCCTTATATCTCATAGAATAATTTCCCATCTTTAAATTTTCCTATTTTATATCTATTCCATATGTTATCATGGAAAGGCAATTAGAAAGTTTGAGAAAGAATAGGAGGTTGTGTTGTGTGAAATACACACACTGTGGGTTGGTTAAGTTAATGGACTGAACTAATTAATCATTTGCATGGTGCTGCCTCTAGGAATCATTGAGTAACTATTGGACTTGAAACTGAAATCTTCATGTAGGTATAGTAGAAATGAACATGACAATGGGTTTTATGTAAAAATTTGTTTCAAAATCTTGTTCTCTTATATCTCCTGATACACAATGTTTTCATATACAATTACTCTAAGGATTGTTGCCTGTAAGTGAGTGGCAATAAACTCATGAATAATGAGACTATTCTAGAGTTTATAATCAAAATTTTCCCAGGGGACAACCCTTCAAACCTGCTCTAGGATTTTGAAGGAGAACCTTAATATAGGCTTTTAATTGGTTATCTAATTTAATTTGATTATTATCCTAAGAATGTAGCATGGCATCCAGAAGAAAATTATTCAATTGAAGAAAGAGCAACTTTAGGAAAGGGATTCAGGTTTGAACAAATGTTTTTATTTGAATTATTTGCTCCTCTTTACCTATCCATATTAATACTCATGCCTATTGAAACTAAGGTAATGGAAACAGTGGGCTGAATTGAAACAATGCTGAAGAGGTAACTCAGAGACAGGAATATAGAGTGATGGCAAAATCAATCAAAGTGAGAAATATAAGCAAGAGACGGTTTCCTTGGGGAATTAGTAGAAAACTTCCTTGATGAATTATTGATTATTAACCATCTTGAAATATTTTCTCATCATGTCAAAAAGTAGACCTTAAGGGTGCTTAGGTTGGAACTTTTAAGAGTGGTGTATCAGGCCTAGCAAGTGCAAGGCCCTGGGTACAGTCCTCAGCTCCTGAAAAGAAAAAAAAAAAAAAAAAAGAGTGTTGTATCAGTGGTGCACATGAAGACATAAAACAAGTTCAAGTCCAAAGTGCAAGCATTCCATGAACTGATGGGACAGATGATAAACACTATTTGTCAAATTCTGTAATCTCTTGAATAGTAAATTAAATGTGTTAAAGGATTTAAGAATAATAATTTTTCGAATATGATGTTTTATCTATTCAAAACACTAAATTCTTGTTTCTAAGAGTCACAGGCTTTTCATTTTGTATCTCTTTCTGTGTTAAACTCTTATTTCTGAATAGTAATTACAATGCTAAGCAATTATAATATTGGTGTTCAAAGGCAGGGAGATTTTCATGAGTGATTCAAGTACACAAAATAAATTATTTTTATAGTGAGCTAAGATTAATCTTCACTCTGTCACCCTAGTATATTCTGTAGATTTAATTATTATTAATCTGGATAAATTTTTAAATTTAAAAAACATTAATTTAACACACCAGGCTTCCTGGCTCATTAATCTCTTCAATAGTGCCACTTAGGATAAAATGGCTCATCAAACCATAGTGATTTAATCATAAATATGAGAAGTAGAACAGCAGACACACTGAAGGCTCAAAAGACTCAAAACATTTTTCATTTCTCAGCATTCTTTATCTTTAATAACATCCATCATGGTTGGGGATTTTCTCACTCCATTAAATAATAATTATTCACTAATAAGTCTTTTATTTTCCCATACACATATACTCACCAACCTACACATCCTCATAGAAATAAAATAGTAAGAAAGAAATTCACATTTCTCAACTTTAGAATCAAGATGCTACAGGTCATGCCTGCTTCAGAAAGTGAAGTGATAAATCATAAGAATGATATAACCTGTTATATTGTTCAATATTGTTGAGAACTGCTTTTTTTCTTTATTCCTAAAATATTTCTTTTATTTTTCCTACAGAATTATCCTGTGTGACAGATACTGTCTTGTATGTTTCAGAGAAAATATGGAAGAATTTCACTGTTGCCTATCAAACTTTTATTTCCAATTTTCACACAGGGGACTCATGTAAACCAAATAACTTGTGTACAATTAAAGTAAATGGGGGAAAACACATTCCAATCTAGCTTTGTCTCTACTGTGACTTTTCTCACTAGACAACTACACTTCTCTTTCTTGAAAATCTCTCTAACTCTTTTTCATCCCAGTTTTTTTCTTCCACTGAAACTGAGATGACAATAAGGAATTTGTGTATGTGTGTGTGTGTGTGTGTGTGTGTGTGTGTGTGTGTGTGTGTGTAGTTGGTATTATCAATGGCAACCATTTTGTTTCAATCAATATTGTTTTAATGCCAATATATAACATCATACCAGCTATCTCAGGGTAGGGCATAATGTAGCTTTCTTGTGTTTCACTGACTTTTTTTATGAATGAGAAAATGGAGTCTCACAGAGATTGGCAATATCACAGACTATTTGATACTACAACTAACAAGATGAAACAGGGAATGCAGTTCCACCCTGACCTGTTTTGCTCTTAAGTACCTATTTGTAATAACCTTATAATCGAAAGAATTCTCCCTGACAGGCAACATGCCTTTTCCATGTTACTTTTAGTGTAACAGTTCCTGTTTTGAATGTTTCTCTTTTGAAATTTGCCATTGACTTTGAATACTTAAATGTGGATGTCACTTCTTTGTGAGTTGTCCTATTGTGATTTCTCTTTGAATCTGGCTCTACTATCCACTTTTTATGGGAGTGTTACAGCCCTAGAGAAAGCCAGAACTGTCAAACACCAACCCCAGTGACAGGGCAAATCAGTGATTTACCATCTGCAGCCATCACAGTAACAGGAGGATCAGTTGGACTGTGAGGCTATGGAGACATGGACAAAGCCTATTTTTCACTCATGATTTATAACATTTGGAACAAACAACAGATAGTTGTTCTAAGGCTGTGCACTAGATGATTTTAGATCAGAGAATGATAGCGACTTGCAATCCATTCCTATAGTTAACTCTCTCTACGTGCTGTCTCCAGGTTTATAGACTCGGTGGGAAATATTGCCAGCTCAGATTCATATGAATAAACAGAAGTTGTTAAGAAAGATAGACCCATATGCTTCCCATAAATTAAATGTTAGGATTGCATATCCCAATAGGATAGATGTGTCAGAAAAGAATCAGATATTGCTTGTGTGAAATAATGTTACTTGTTATATTTTAAATATGCCAGACTGGGAACTTTTCTTTAACTGGTAATTTCTGTTTTATTGTTATGTTTTAAAGAAGCATTTTATCTACTTAGCATGTAGATAATAAGACAGGGCCATAGATAAAATTTCTATTTGAGAAATCGGTGGGAGGTTTGTAAAATGGAAGAGAAATAATTATTTATGATCTTCTCATTTCATAAATGACTTTGCCTCGCTTGATCCTGTTACAGTGGTCACAAAAGAGAATATGAAAAAAGCTTAATATCAAAAATTTAAAAGTTGATTCTTTAGTATCATTACTATTATTTTGTTTCAGATTTATATTTACTTGTAGGATCAAATGAAATATCACTTTCATATGTTTCAATTTTCAACAGAAGAGAAAAATGATTCACTTATTTCCTGAAAGTTGCCAGGAATCCTGAGACTTAAAACTTTCCCTTGGAAATTTCTACATGTGAGTGGTGACAGAAATACTCACAAGGAGGACACTTGTATAAATAAGATAGTAAACATTCTTTGCATTTCTAGTCTTTGAATCAAGTATAAAAATTACAAATTAATTCTTGAATTGGAAAATGTTAATCTATAAAAATATCTTTGATAACATTTTGGGGTCTAATCTTACCTCAAATACATCTATTAAACATGCTACTTGTAAGAAGTGAACAAATAAATTTAAAACAATGCCAAAACATATGTTAAGTGAAAGGTAAGATGACTATTGCATCTTTCATGAAAGATAACCACTTCTTGATTGAACACAGCCCACTGATTAAGTTTTGAGAGCTTAAGATGCAGTGTATTGTTCTACTGATACTTTTTCCTTTATCTGTTGCCCTATATCTTAGCTGACCAACCTCATCACCTGAGATTCCTCAGTTCTTACTTTTAAAATACTGTCAGAATATCTCAAGTCATTGATCTGTTCTACATCCCTTTCCTTTCTGTTGAAGCGATTATCTTTCCCCCTTTTCTCTCTGCATTTCCCTTCTTTTTCCAAATTGATTAACTCTCCATTGAATTTCATAGGTTATATTTATATTGTTATGATAAGAGAATAGAAATGTGTGTCTATGGTATAATGTCTAGAAATAAAAAGTGGTACATACAATGTGTGCATAAATGACAAGGATATTAGAAAAAAGTGGAAAGATTGAAATAATTTTTCTAAACTTCAACTTCAGGATAAAACATGTCTAATGCATTAAATATCTAGTGTTTTAGTCTTGGAAAATTTGAGTGTGTCGCAAAAATGTCTAAGACAGATCTTCTCAAATTTGATACAGGCATTTATGTTGCTTTGATTTTAATATATATTATAAACTGGTATTTAATCAATATTAAGAGCCAGTTCTCATGACATAAACATGTGTCTGTGTATCAATTCTACAAATATATTTTTCATAAATTTAAATCATATAACAGGTGAATATCAGAAAGTCATAAATAAGAATAACATAAAATTCATGATTATAAATTTCCTAGAGCCAAGAAAATGTCACTGGATAGTTGTTCTGATTTATTACTATAGTCCTGAATCTATAGTCACCCGTTGTTGAAATCAATGCATCAAGAGTATTTGTTTTATTTTTTAAATATTTTTATTTTTTTGAAAATAGATTTTTCTCTCACATGATACACCCTACCAACAGTTCCCCACCCCTTCCCCTCCAGGCTCCACCTCCTCCAGATCTATTTCCCTGCCTTTCCTCTTACAAAAAGAACAGGCCTCCAAGAGATGACAGTAAAACAGGACAAAGCAAAGTACAAGAAGGCAAGCAAAAGCCCTCCTACCAAGGATGGACAAGACAACTCAATAGAAGGAAAATAGTCCCAGGAAGTAGCAGAAGAGTCAGATATCTAGCTGCTTCCACTGTTATGAGTACCTAAAAAATAAAAATAAATAAATAAAAACACCGAAATAACTGCCATAACACATACTCAGAGGACCTGGTGCAAAGCCAGGAAGGTCCCATGCTTGCTGCTTCCATCTCTGTGAGCCCATGTGATCCCTGCTTAGCTGATTCAGTGAGTCATATTCTCCCCATGTCCTCTATCCCGTCTGACACCTACAATCTTTCTTACTCCTCTTCCTCCAGGTTCCCTGATCTCTGATGGGAGAGATTTGATGTAGACATCCAGAGTAATTTCAATATGAGCATTGGTTTACTTCATTTATCTAACTTAGCAAATAAGAGAAAAATAACAAAGATGCATCAAAACTTCACCTACTTGATCAGCGGTATAAAAAAATTCTCTATTGATTTTCAAATTAGGATTCAACTAATGGAAAAATATTTCTTTAATATGTTTATTATTGAAAATATAATCACTAGTGACATAAGCTATACTTAATGTTTTGGAGCATCTAGTATTTGTTTGTCTTAATTCTGATTGTTTTCCCATAGGCACAGTTGGTGGTTACTGTAAGGGTGAGGACTAGTTTTAGTATTGTTAGTTTGTAACCTGTGTCAGAATGGACGGAGAGCCCCAGCTTGAGCTTGCAATAAAGGCTCTTTGCTTTTAAATATAAAAAATATAAAAATTAAATATGTGACATGTGTTAGTTTTATCAACACTATTAATATCTTCCTGTCTTTTTAAAGACGTTTTAGACCATTTATTCTTAGATAATTTGGCATTTTCCTATAAGAAGGACCAAAAGCTATTTATTTTTTTGAAAGTATTTTTTATTATTAAGAAGTTTTCTATTCATTTTACATACCAACCACAGATCTCTCTCCCCTTGTTCTCTCTTGTTCTTTGATCTTTCTTTTTCTTCTCTAAATTTCTCCTTCTATTTGTTCTCTCTGCCTGTCAGCCTTGCCTATTCTTTCTCCTGCCTCAGTATTTGCCATTCAGCTCTTTATTAGACCATCAGTTGATTTAGACAGGGCCAGTAACACAGTTACACAGAGTTAAATAAATGTAACATAAAAGCATACAACACATCTTTGCATCATTAAACAAATGTTCCACAGCATAAACAAATGTAACACATTTTAAAATAACATTCTACAAGAGGGCAGGAAGGAAACCTTTCACATTGTTCACCTGCCCTTAGTTAACATATGGGCAACTAAAGAGCAAAGCCAGTGGTGCTGGACCATTGACAAGGCCAAGGAGAAACTGTGTGTCTTTTTTAAGTGAAATCATGAATGACATTTCATGCTGAGTGTGCTGAGAAATGGGTACAAGAAAGAACCATCTACATATCAAACAAATTGTAAATTCATAATATTTTTTCTGTGTTTCATCTTACAAAGTTATGACCCCAGTGCATGGCGTTTTTTTTTTTGTTTGTTTTTTTTTTTTTTTTTTTTTTTTTTTTTTTTTTTTTTTTTTTTTTTGGTTTTTCGAGACAGGGTTTCTCTGTGTAGCTTTGCGCCTTTTCCTGGAACTCACTTGGTAGCCCAGGCTGGCCTCGAACTCACAGAAATCTGCCTGGCTCTGCCTCCCGAGTGCTGGGATTAAAGGCGTGTGCCACCACCGTCCGGCTGGCATTTGTTTTTTCAAGAACACAAAAGGCATTATATTTAAGAATTTAGTATTAAATGTAATCCAAGGCATTTAATGGGGGCTAGGAATGCATACCAAGGACATGGAGCACTAACCACATATTCTTGAAAATTAGTTTTTATCACATTCCAACTACATATATATATTAAGGTTGTCATAGATATTTTTCCCTTTTCACCAAGACTTCCGAAGTTTCTCAGCAGGCTGTTTTGTATGAATAATCTCATGGTGTTAGTTATAATACAAATATATCAAGGTTAGTGCCATTGAGCCTCTGCCCATACAACATGAAGTGTCTCACTGCTTGATTGTAACACATTGCAAATAGCACTAGCTGTCTAAAAACCTGGATTGATAAATGCTAAAGGCATTTTTCAGGTTTATGAACAGCAATTAATATTCATCCACAAGTTTGTCTATACTTCCTTCTTTTCTACTTATACAAATAATACTGTCAGTCTGGCTGCAGGCAGGCTATCGAAGAGGGTTTTCTTTGGTATTTGTGTGTACTACATAGACATTTTTGTTTTCCTTTCTTAGGAAAGATACTTATAAAATTGACTCTAAAGTGTGTACATATAAATAGTCTGTAAATACACAAGATGATCTTTGCATCCAAAGCATAGATAAACTATTCTGGGGTAGGACATATTTGAGCTAGATTTTGGGTAAACCACTATGTTGAAAGAGAAAAAAGATATCTTTTAGATGAAAGGAGGATAGGGAATTAAAGGCTAAGCAATAAAATTTGATTCAGTGTCATTATTTAATTATCTGATTAATATTATTTAATAATGCATATTAATTTAGAGTGAATAAGCTTGTTGACCTCTTTCTCTATAATTTCCACATCAGGTCCCTTGATATCTATAACCTATTATTTTTATAGGCATGTCATATTATTATTCAATTACAGTTCTTGGTGTCTTGGGGAGATATGAGGAGAAGATGATAATTATGTTTAAAACATGATCATTGCTTTATCATTATAAAATAGACAGCATGTCTCTTTAATTTAGTAAACTAGCAATTTCATAAAAACCCACATTCAAGAATAATAAGTTTAAATTCTGAAAATATTTGCCTCAATTTCACCCAATCTATGAAACTACCTGATGAAGTTTGAGCACCAAGTATGCAATACTAGCAATTCAACAGCCTTAAAATTCTTCCAACCCACTTCCTCTTCAAATATTGCCAGTTTTTCCTCTCAAAATATTTTTTTCATTTAATCCATGGTACTTAATGTGCCATTTGATACTACCTTCAGGACATCATTATAGTTTCCTTCACTACTGCTAAGTAATGATTTTTTAAAATATGGAGATATACATAAGCTTACACAGCTTCCAAAAACTGGGCATAGGGACCTCTTATTTCTGAAATCATGGTTGACAAATCATTGATTCTCTGTGCTTCCAGAATATGAAGTTGATTTTTCCTATATATACTCCTGAACATCCATATTCCATAAACTCTAAGAATCATTGGTTTCACACCTTGTTGTTACATTTCCAGATAAAATAGCATGGCAATTCCTTATCAAAATGCATCCAAAATTTATTACAGGGCCTAGCGTCTCTTCCAGAGGCTGGAACTGGAAAAAATAAATATTGATTCTGTTTGTGTTCCTAGTTATTTAAATTCAGTGAAGATGATATTACCATGGGGAGAAGAATGTTCAGTGTGCTTACAAAATATTATTTCAGGCACAGTGAGTTATCCAAACTTTATCCACCTTTGATTTTATTATCACCTAATCTAGTTTAGTAAGAGATGATATGAGGAAAGAGTTGTTTTGATTAGGATAAACATGATTCAAGGAATATTCACTGAAGCTACATGAAGTTTAGGAGGAACGCTCTGTTTAGAAGAGTGTTCTTGCCCTCAGGAATCCTTTTGGTCATTGCTGGTTTTTTCATTTTGTGGAGGGAATTTCACCATGAGTATGAGATTCTCTGAGGGACTAGGAATACATCTATTCACATGTAGCCCATCTCTACTCATTACAGAGGGTTGTGAAGTATAAATGAAAAACTGTGATGATATATTGTGACCCCCAATATATTGTGCACCCTAATAAAGCTTATCTGAGGATCAGAGGAAAAAGCCAGCCACTACATTAAACATAGAAGTCAGGCAATGGTAGCACATGCCTTTTATCCTAGCATTCGGGAGGCAGAGATCCCACCAGATCTCTGTGAGTTCAAGGCCACATTGCGAACAGAGCCAGGAGTGGTGGCACATGCCTTTAATCCCATAGAGGTCTGGAAATCTATACAGACAGAAAGTAATGTAGCTGGACAGAGAGAGGAAGTGAGATGGCAGAACAGAAAGGCATATAGGCATGAGTGTACAGAAAGTAGTGTCCTTTGGAAGCTGAGGAGTTTGTGAGATGAGGTTGTCTGTCGCTTGTCCTATTCCCTCATCTTTTGGCTTTCACTCGAGTATCTGGCTCCGGGTTTTTATTAATAAGATAGTTTAGCAATTCATCTTACAAAAAATTAATTCAGGCATGGGGAGAGGTGGTTAAGCCGTAAGAATTTTATTAGACAAATAATAAGACTGAATTTGGATCACAGAAACCATATAAATGGTTTGGTGATTGTGCATAATTCCCATCATGGAAGGCAGAAACTAGGAATGCAAGACAAAGACCAGTCATAGCAAGAGCTTTGGGTTTTATTGATATCCCACTTCAGTGAGTAAGTAGGAAGAGTAGTCCAAGATTATTCTCAGTGTTCACTCTAGGCTTCCATGTGCATATACACACTTGTGCATGCACACCCACACATTCCTGCATTACCCCACACTTGCAAACACAGACATGCACATGCTTATATACAATACACACATACACTTCAACACGAAGGGAATGAAATGAAACACTAATCCAGAATTTCTTTGCTAACCATGAAACACTATCAGAAATTGCCATTAACTAATCTCCTTTTTGAGAGGTTTCTGTGTTTTGCTCTTATGGGATAATGTCAGTCTTGAGACTTCTGCTTACTCTTCTCATTGCTCCACAGTAGCCTGCTAGGGTGGCCATAGCAAAGTAGCCTAAACTTCCCAGCTTAAAGTATAGGAAGGCAAAGGAAACATCTGTGTTTTCCTTTCTGCTTGGTTTGCATAAATTCACCATCTTTCTGTGTTGTTCCAGTCCATTCCTTCTATGTTTCGATCTCTGTATTCAAATTTCTGTTTTTAGCAACAATGCTGGTCATATTAAACTTTATTATGAAGATTCATCTTTTAATAAATCCCATCTTGTCATCATCATGTCTATGAATATTCTCCAAAGATCACAATCAGAGTTGATGGACATCAGCACACAAATGTGCCATTTTTTTTTTTTTTTTTGAAAAAGATAATTCAAGCCACAGCAGTTCTCAAAATTTTCCTAGGGTCTATTCTTCAAAAGATGCCTCTGTGACAACCCCATCAAATGCATCCTCATTCTCAGATACATTTATGTTCCCTGCCCACATTCCCCATTCTAATTTGGTCAATAACATTTAATTACCACTGGCAGATGTTTTATTCCACTGACTCTGCTCTGCATGGTCAACCTTATTCTTGTAGAATAAAAACCTCACGGGAGAGGACTTCTGTCCTTTTTGTTTCTGTGCTTCATATCTAGTCACTATGATGCCAACTGTGTGATAGTTTCTCCACAAATGTTTGCTGAATGATGCCTAAGATTCTGTCTGATACGTCCTTGCCTCTGTGGAAGATGTAAAGAAGGGGATAAGTGATCATCTGTTCAGATAGAAACTGAGTATCTTTTTTTTTTCCCTCTTGGCATCTCAGAGTCTTTTACAAGCTCATGAAAGTTCAACTGAACAACCTTTCAGAAAATGACATCCACTGCTCTATATCATATTTAAGTTCACTGTATTACCCATGTGCAGTTCTTGGTGTGAAATGAATGAGTTCAAGCCTACACATGCATTTTAGCCTTTTAAAAATACTATGAGGCATCTACTATAGGAAAAAATCCATTTAGATAGCAAAAAAAGGCGAAAACAATAAAATGTAGGGTGCCAGATTCCAGATGGTGGTGAAGTAATACAAGGTAATCCCCCTCCTCTAACGTATTCATTTGGAGAACTGTAGAGGCTCTCTGCTTAGTTCTAAGTAAGCCTTAAACACCATGTTGGGTTCACTTAGCAATCAGACTCATTAAAATAATTATGTTTCTCTACCCAGAATTTGGCTTCCAGACCACTTTCAGTACTTTATATGTTCACTGCCATGATTTTAGTGAGAAATGAAAAGCAGGCTTTATTTCCAGCTCTTCCCCAGCAAATGAACTTCATAAAGGTGCCAGTGACAAAATAAATCAGTTATCGGGTGCTCTGAGCTGAATTTAGCTGCTGTTATTGTTGGCTGATATGCTTCTAGGGAAAAGACATTTCAAAAGGGACTAAATCCACACATAGCTGCTGTAATAAAACAACATTTAGCCAAAAAATCCACTTTAGAAAGACTGTGTAAAGTTGAGAGATAACTTACCAAGAAGGCTGTGCAAAATCCATTAATTCAAGGCCATCTTTCTGTAACAGACTCAAGTGCTGCCAGAGCTATGTGTTCATTCAAAATGTTACCATTTTCTAATGCAAGCTTCATGGCATGCTGCTGGAAAGAGGTTGGATTTGTAAGTATAATCACTGTAGTTCAGCTACTTACTAACTCCCTGATGTTAGTCATGTCTCTGCCTTTCTAAATCTGCCTTTTCCATATTCGAATGTAGCCGATAATATCCTCCAAAGATATACATGTGAAAGTTAAATTACTTCGAGAGCGTGCATAGTCAGTTCCGTTTCTGCTATTCTGGTTATTGATGCTATAAGTCTGCCACCACCTGAGTCTCATCACTTTGGTTCTTTTTGCAATTTCAGCACAAATGCATTGCAGCTTTTGTTTCTGTAGGTTGGGTGATTTTCAACATACTGTTAAAGTTTTCTGTCAAGTTTTCCATCTACCTAACCAATGACTAATGACAGTGATGATAAAATTTAACAACCATGGAGGTATAGCAGCTCTGTGGGTAAGGCATAGTATGAAGTTCCTCACCAACATGTGAAACTAAAATATCATCAGGATCCTTGTTCTTATACCACTTGTACTTTTTTCTAACAATTTGAGATCTCTTAAAATATAGGAAGTATGTCATAAGTATTTTGTGTACTATTGTCAACTGAAATATTACATAGATACTCAAAGTGAAATGGAAGGAGATGGGGAGGAAAGAAGAAATGGAAAAAAATGGATGAATAAAATCCATATACTCTTCTCATAGACATTTGCTATCATCTTTCTGACCTGTTGACAATTTCCTGAGAGCTGATAATGCCAATTTTCTTAACAATTATACGTTATGTTGGAAATGTGCCATTTTTTCCAGGGCACCAATACAGATGAGTGTAATGCAAGACATGTTTCTTCGTTTTTAAAATGATTGTCAAGGTTCCCACGTTCACGGAATTAACTGGACAGCAAGCACCTGGATGAACCCTGAAATCTCTTAATATAATTAGGATAATCAATAACTTCTACATAGAAGTCCTGAACTATTTTATGGGATCTTTCACTATGTTAGCAGGCAATAAAATGTCTTTTGGAGGTGAGAGTGCAAGCAGAGCCAGTTTTTCAGGCATATCCATGCTTTTATTAATATGTTTCTTTGACTGCTTTAATAACCATGGGAATTTTCCTTAAGGGAGCACCCTTAACAAATAAGCCAAGATATAGTCACCTTTTATTTCGACTACAAAATATATGTTCTTTTAACCAATACTTTTTCTAAAGCTCTCAATTTCATTGCCCTTTCTCCTCCTGCTATCTGGTGTTGAATACAGGAAAAGAATCAGCTTCATTAAATTTAGTACATATAAAATAAAAATAAAATCTTATAATATAAAAGGCTATGCTTGAAGATATTGGAGGAACTGTTTTGTTTTTCTTGTTTGTTTGGGTTTTTTTTTGTCATGAATTTCTACCCACTTTAATATTACATATCACTTGCATACTCAGTCAAGAATTGTGTTTAAGTAACAAGACCAGATATACAGTAAGTAAAGCATTAAAAAAAATGTGAACATCATTACTACAGGAGGCACAACACTAAAAGGCTGTGGAGATACAAGGAAGGGGTTGTCTTTTTTATAGTAGCTATTAGAGTCTCCAGAGAGGAAATGCATTTGAACTTGGCACTTCGAGAAAATTAAAAATGTAAAAGGTTGGTGGTATCAAATCAGAGACAAGGAAATGAAATATCATGGCACAAAGAGTGTCAGATAGTCTGTGTGTGTGTGTGTCTGTCTCTCTCTCTCTCATACACACACACATACAAATATATATATATATATATATATATATATATATATATATAGTATGAAAAGTTTAAAAAGAATTGTTAAAGGTTTGATAGATTTTATATTTTGAGAATATACTAACTTTTCATAGAAATAGTGTGAGAGTAAGAGAGAAGAATGGATAAATTGAATTTCCCACTGAATTAAAAGACACAGGCATCTGTATATACACAATTACTTCTCAAGGTTCAAATTTGGCCACAATTCAACAGGAAAACAAGCACATCCAACCAACTAGATGATGGACTTACTTTTGCTGTTATGTTTTACTGGTATTGCAGCATCCTTTGAACTTACATCTCTATTGTGACAGAGAAGAGTTTGTTTCCCTAGAGGAAAAAAGTGGCAAGTATGCCAATGGTTGCCTAGTTTCTTGAAAGTTAATTATGTATATGTTGGCTAGATTTGAGTATTTGTGGGGATCTTTTGCTTATATTATCTGTGGAGCTTTGCAATCAGTGAGCATATGCAGAGAATTTGTAAGGCAAGTGTTTGAGGTCAGTAATTTTCTGGCATGTGGTATGTGGCGTGAATAGAAGGGCTATTACTACCAAGAAACCTTCAGAAATCTTACCATCATAAAGATCCACTTCTGAAAGCTTGGCAGTTACTTTTTAAAAACTGGTAGCTCACTTAGGATGCTAATAATTGTTTGTCAGTATAGCATTTTCATATTCATATATCATTGTTGCTGGAGGGCTTCTCTCCAGGCTCCACCAAGCCCCGCAGACCCACAATCCATGCATAAAATAATCACTCACACGCTTATATTACTTACAAACTGTATGGCCGTGGCAGGCTTCTTGCTAACTGTTCTTATATCTTAAATTAACCCATTTCTATAAATCTATACCTTGCCACGTGGCTGGTGGCTTACCGGCGTCTTTACATGCTGCTTCTCCTGGCGGTGGCTGCAGTGTCTGTCCTCAGCCTTCTGCTTCCCAGAATTCTCCTCTCTCCTTGTCCCACCTACTTCCTGCCTGGCAACCTACTTCCTGCCTGGTCACTGGCCATCAGTGTTTTATTTATATAGAGCAATATCCACAGCATATCATTAAAATTTACTTTTGTTAGTGTGAACATTTTGACTTTCATGTCATGTTCAG
The DNA here is from genome assembly GCF_004664715.2 of Peromyscus leucopus. Lineage (NCBI taxonomy): Eukaryota > Metazoa > Chordata > Mammalia > Rodentia > Cricetidae > Peromyscus > Peromyscus leucopus. The sequence goes on from NC_051066.1 coordinate 72,781,776, forward strand.
TCCACTACCATCTCTTGTCCTCTTTCCTTCCCATGTAGACCCATTCCTTATCTCTTATAGTGCCTATCTAATTTCATATCATAAGTGTCTAAAGCCAAAGCAAGATATATTTAAATCTAGATTTTTTTGTATGAGGAAAAATATTTTATATTTGCCTTCCAATGTCCGTTTTACTTTTACTTAACACAATTACGTTCAGACCAATTCATTTTCCAGCATATGTTATAATTTCATTCTTGTTTACAATGGGATAAAATTCCATTAACTATAACATTAGACTGTGATGGATGTAGACCGCTTGTATATAAAAGGAACAGAGAGACACCCCCAGGAGTACAAATGTGTTTTAATTAGAATAATTAAAATGCTAAAGCATCTCCATAGAATTGGAAACTGTGTGCATGTGGTATAGGGGTCCTGGGGTTTTATAAGGCAAAAAGGAGAAACTTTGGGGATGGAAGATTCCATCTATAGGTCAGTTCCCTTGTAGTCTTGAGGTGATAAATACCAGTGATTTTGGTATGTGGATCTCCTGGTCAGAATCTTACAAATGTCTTATCAGTTAAGTCAACTTTCCCATCCAGAATTTCTCATATACTCAAGGCTTTTAGGTTGATAACCCTTTGGCATACATCCCATTTTCTTTATATATTTATCTGCCTTTGGAAATCTTGTCTCATTCTACATCTTGGCTATTGAGAATATTTTTGCAATGCTCATGGGTGTGCAATGATATTTTTGGTCTGCTGATTTAGAATTCTTTGAGTATATGCCCATAGATGGTATAGCAGTTATACTTTTATAATTTTTTTAGAAACCTCCTTTCTAGTTTCTGTGGTGTCTGCACCTAAGGGTTCATTGTTCTAAACACCCTCAACAACATTTCTTATTTGCTTTCTTCTTGATAGTAATGAACAACTGTGAGAGACAAAATTTCAAACCAATTTTTACTTTCATTTTTTGATAGCTGAGAACATTGAACATTTTTTCAAATACTTATTAATGATTGGTATTTATCAAAGAACTATCTGTTCACAACTCATTAGCCTATTTGCTGATCAGATCTTGTTTTTTTTTCTTGTTAGAATTCTCTATAAATTCTAAATATTAATCACCTGCCAGATATGTAGTTGACAAAAATTTTTCTTCTATATCCATCTGCTGAGGATTTCTGTTGCTCTGTCAAAGGTTTTTAATTTCATAAAATCCCATTTACTAATTTGAGTGATTATTTTCTGTCCTAAATAGCATTGCTTGCAAAAAGTCCTTGCCTCTGTATATATCTTGAGGTGTTTGCCACTTGTTGTTTCAGGCTTTTGGGTATTCCATAAAACCTTTGATCCATTTTGTATTTATTTTTGATCAGAGTGAGATACAGATTCCAGTTTAATTCTTTTACATATGGATACATGATTTCCATCATGCTCTTTGTTGGAAAAAAAAAAAAAACACCTTTTACTGCAATGTACATTTTTGCCAACATATCAAACATTAAGTGGCTATACATCTAAAGGTTTCTGTTAAGAGCTACACTATATCACTCTATTCTGTTCCACTGGTTTCTGTGTCTTGAGTTTGTGCTCTCTGATCCCAGTAATGTTAGCATCAAGTGTACTATATATACACTTACCTCTATAAATGAAGAACATGCTACTGCTTTATTTTCAAAGATCTTAAATTAGTTTTCATTTTTTTCCTTGGATAAGCTGGTGTCCCTTGGTTAAAGAACACAGAACAGTAATTACTTTAGTTAAGATTGAACAATTTTATCTTTTAATCTGGCCTCATGTGGAAGTAGAGATAATTTTAAACCATCACTCCAGAAAAACTGTCATGGCAAAAACTGCATAATTAAGAACATAGTTTCAAGAACTTGAAGAGGAGGTGTGAACACTTACTTCAGAAAAGCCCCCAAAGTAATGTATGGATAAAAGCAGGAGATGAGAGGATTGGAAAACAAACAAGAAACTTATAGTGTCTAGCTTTTATAGTAAACAAACACAGCACCATATGTTATTATTGACTCTTCAACAAGATCATACCTAACAAGATATTTAAAAGACAGTCGGATTCTTGTCATAAAGCCAGTATCCAAACTTGAAGTCTCTCACTCATTCTACTCTTCTTTGCTGAGAGCTTTTGTCAGTTTTTTGTTTTGTGGTAAAAGTATGGTCTACCTGAAGCAACAATATTATTTTTCTTCTTAAAGATATTAAGGCCTTGGGCTGTGAAGTACTTTCAGTCTATAAAGTAATTGCATTGCAATTACATGATTCATGTTCAGTCCCCAGAAGGCACAGAAAAGAAAAAAAAATGCTGTGTGTTCTAGTCCTAGCATTGGGGAGGTGGGGACAAACAGACTCCTGGACTCTGTGTGAACTGAAAAAGCCTTTTGAGCCCACACTCAAGAAAAGACCTTGCCAAGACAAATATGGTATGTACTCACTCATAGGAAGATGCTAGATGTGGAACAAGGATGCCTGGACTGCTACTCACATCACCATCGAGGCTACCTGGAAAACGGGACCCCAAAAAAGACACGGAGGAATGGATGAGATCTACATGAACAGCCTGGTCATGAGTGGGAACAATGAAGAGCTACAGTCGAAGAAAAGAGAGTGGCAGATCCTAGCTGGATCAAGAAAAGAGAGGGAGAACAAGGAATAGGAGACTATGGTAAATGAAGACCACATGAGAAGGGGAGGAAGCAGAGAGCTAGGGAGGCCCACGGAGATCCACAAAGATACCCCCACAAAAGACTGCTGGCAATGGTCGAGAGACGGCAGGAACTGACCTACTCTGGTGATGGGATGGCCAGACACCCTGATAGTTGTGCCATAATCCCCATCCAAGGACTGAGGAATCTGGATGCAGACATCCACGACTGGGCCCCTGGTGGAGCACTGGGAGTCTAATTAGTGAGAAAGAAGAGGGTTTATATGAGCGAGAATTGTTGAAGCCAAGGTTGGATAAAGCACAGGGACAAATAACCAAATGAATGGAAGCACAGGATCTATGAACCAAAGGCTGAGGGGCCCCCAACTGGATCAGGCCCCTGAATGGGTGAGACAGTCGATTTGGCTTGATCTGTTTGGGAGGCAGCTGTGAGTTGGTGCCGGGTCCTGGGCTCGTTGCATGAGTTGGCTGTTTGAATCCTGGGACTTATGCAGGGACACTTGGCTCGGCCTGGGAGGGGGAGACTGGACCTGCCTGGAATGAGTCTACCAGGTCGATCCAGGTCCTTGGGGGAGACCTTGATCTGGAGGAGGTGGGAATGGGGGGTGGGCTGGGGGAGGGCGAGGGGGGCGAGAGGGGGAGAACAGGGGAATCTGTGGCTATTATGTTGAACTGAATGGTGTTGCAAAATAAATTTAAAAAAAAAAGTAAAAAAAAAAGAAAAGACCTTGCCGATTCAAAATAATTAGACAGATTCCAAGGAACAGCACCAAGGTTATCCTCTGGCTTTCACGGGAACATGCAGAGTGTACTCATGTCTATCTCTATCTGCACAGATGTATTCTCCTATACATAAGTCCTCATACTCTCATTCTTTCTCAATCAAGACTTGAAGTTCATGTGTGTTCAGTATCAAAATGCCTTTTCAGAAAACTATCCCCTACCTTTTTTCCTCAGGCATGCTAAATATTTGAAACTTAGAAGTCATTGAATTCCATGAATGTTTTCTGAGGATCTTTTTGTATGGTTATCTCTCCCTCTCTCTTTTCTCTTGAGTAGACAACGCCAATATTTTAAATAAGTGGCTTTTGAGGTGTGCAAATTTTGGTGAATGCTGAGTTGCTGTACTGAAAATGTAGAGAAGTGTCCCATGTAGATGCTATGTAGCACAGGATACTGTGATCCAGAGTTCACAGACCGTATGCTTTGGCCTTTACAGCTTGATTTTCACTGGATTTTTGCTTTAACATTCAGAATGACATCTCATATTGTTTTAATCTGTTTTGCATTGCTATAACAGACTATCTCAGATTTCTCAGATTAAGGCATTTAAATTAAGCAATACATCTGTTGTCTCTTTGTTTACAGAAATTGGGAAATTCAAGACCAAAGGATTATCAACTGGCACGGGTCTTCATGTTGTGCCATCTCATGGCAGGATGGGGAAAATAGAATGGCAAAAAGATAGCCAGGAAGAGTCAGAGTCAGTAGAACCTGTTGTTATACAGAACCCACACCCTCAAGACAATGTTACATGCAGCAACAATCAACCAATCCAATCACAAAGGCATTGTCCCTATGACTATAATACCTGTTATTATTCTCACCTGAAAACAGTGCTGCTATGAGGATAAACCTCCAAAATACTAAAATTGGAGGAATGCGGTAGTACAGAATCTTAAATTTCACAAAAACTGGGAGTTACAAACCATAACCTTGACTCTCCTGAAGATAGATGCCACTGGAACAAATACTGAATTGTGTGCGTTTTTTTTTTTTTTAAGTATAACATATATGCTAAAACTTAATGCAAAATAAAATATGCCAAGTGTATGAAATGCAGCTACCAACTTAAATATTTACCATAAGTAATACATAAGTATAGGAGAGTTAGGAAGTGACAGTAAGTTAAGAGAAGAAAACTTTGGTATGCCTTTGTATTACACCTTGAGGGACAGACAGAGATTTCAAAGTTGGATAGGGTCTGGAATCTAGACAGGGTTTATATCAATCAAATCTAGACTTAACCTCTCATGTATAATTAGGCCCTTGAAAGAATTAATAAAACCAATCCTTCTCACTGGCCCAAGGAGAGAAGTTATAAATTAGAGAAAGGCAGGGAAAGAGAAAGGGAAAAGAATTAGAGAAAAGAGAGAGAAATTGAGTGATTTCTCTTTTCAAACTAAGAAAATTTAAAAGTCTCACTTATAATTAGCTCTGTTGAATACATAGGAGGAGCTGCAATTTAGCCCTGTAGAAATTAAACAGTGTCAGGTAGACTCACAAACATACAAATCAGAGTCAGGAAGAATACCTTCACACTCATAAGTCAGCATAAGAAGAATTTGCAGAATTGTTTATAGTAGAAGCTTTGAAGAGAGACTGAAAAATAAAATTCTGAAGGGTGTAGATGAAGTTTTCTGCAGTCCTGTCTGGCCCATGGTTAGGATAAATCTCTCTCACATGCAATCCCACAGCTGCTCAGACCCAATGGAGTAAACACACAGAGACTTATATTGTTTACAAACTGTATGGCTGTGGAAGGCTTTTTGTTATCTAGATTTTTTATCTTAAATTAACCCATTTTTATTAATCTATACTTTGCCACGTGGCTTGTGGCTTACCGGTACTTTACATATTGCTACTCATGGTGGTGGCTGGCAGAGTCTCCTGTCTCAGCCTTTCACTTTCTAGAATTTTCCTTTCTCCTTGTCCTGCTTACTTTCTGTCTGGCTACTGACCAATTAGTGTTTTATTTATTGACCAATCAGAACAACACATTTAACATACAGAACATCCCACAGCAGAAAGAGGTCTGCTGTTTCTAGAGACCAAACTCACAGGCAGAAATGCAACAATGACCTCATTTTTTTTTTTTTAATTTTATTGAGAGATTTTTAAATTCATTTTACATACCAGCCACAGATATCCCTTCTTCCCTCCTCCTGGCCCTCCAGCCTTCCCTTCAACTCATGCCCCCATTCCCTCATCCAACAAGGTATGGCCTCCCATGGGGAGTAAGCAGAGCCTGGTACATGCAGTAGAGGCAGATCCAACCCCTCCCCCTGCATCAAGGCTGTACAAGGTGTTCCACCATAGGTACTGTGCTCCAAAAAGCCAGCTCATGCACCAGGGATGGATCTTGATCCTACTGCTAGGGGGCCCCTTAAGCAGATTAAGCTACACAACTGTCTCGCTTATGCAGACTGCCTAGTCCAGTTTCATGGAGGCTCCACAGCTGTTGAGATGACCTCATTTTTGTATGAAAGTAGGCAGCATGGGAACCAAAGGAGTTGCTTATAACCATTCCCTTTTTTTAAAAAGTACATTGCAAAGGGGAGAAAATTTTTGTATGGAAATAAGGGTATAAGACTAAAGGATTTATATTCACAACTATGCAATTTTTATTCATATATAAGAATATGTTGAATTTAAATATCCTACTTGAACAACACACATACCCTTCTATAAAGAAATGTAGCAAGCAAGACAGAAGAATGAAAGGTGGAGTTAATGTTTGGTGATTCTTTGTGTATAACACGAAAAGAAATCACATACAAATGGGTAAAGGGTTTAAATTCGTGGCAGCTGGTGTTTTGTTCATAACAGAATGGAAGTAATGCTTGGGAAAACTGCAGTGCTGGCCTTGCTATCTACAACATCTCTGAGTTTCAGCCACTCATTTTTTTTACTAAAAGGGTATCACATGCAAAACAAGGCAAGTTATTACCGAAGGGACATATTCTGCCATATACAAGAGGTATGAATTTAGGAAAGGTGTTAAGTAGGTGCTTACAAGGTGGAGGAAGTTAAGCAAGTTTGCAGAGAATGTATGATAGTGGACCAGTGGTATGCTGAGAGATAGCCCTTTATCTTACCAAAATAGCTCTGTGATGGAGAGATGATTCAAACCAGGCCAGTTGGAGCACCATCATTCTATTAAAAAGTTAGCATATAAGATCATTTTTCTAAAATTAAGCTTATTCATCTTTTCTACTCTGAAATTAAAAAAAAAAGCTTGCCTTTCCCCCCCCTTTATTAAGAAGTCGATATACTAAAAACAAATGGAAAGAACACCAACCTACTAGCTAATGTTTAATTGTAAATTACTGACATTCTATAAGCTGGTAAGTATTGCCTCTCTGAAAGTTTCTGCATTTTATTTCTGAAAGAGAGGAGAGTCTTTTTATAAATGTATTTCTCAGTTAAAACTGTCATAAAACTTGTTGAATTCTCTTCTTACCTATAGGCCTTTTGATGAGGACATTAATATTAGTGAAAATGATAATCAAAATCTTTCCAATGGGCAGAATATATGTATTGGGGACAGCCAATGTTATCAGGTCATATTTGATATGTGACACAGGTACTTGTGTGCATATTTTGTAAGAGAGTATGGGCTATGCCATTGAATACAGACTTTATGAAATACAATATTCTGAGGAGAAAAATACAACTCCCCATGAAACTATTTGAACATATCTCTTGGGAGGTCTAAGCGAGGGACTCTTGGGTAGTGAATGAACAAAAAGTAGAGGAAACTCTTTATAATTGAATATCATTTTTTCCAAATGTGGAGACTTGAAATTGCCTAACTGAATATAGGCAGGATTTTCTTTCCTAATACAAATCTCAGAACCCTGTGGGTGGGGGTGCCAGTGCAGTAGGGGCACTGGTCAGCTTTTATCTCCATTCAGATCTCACTACAGTTTATGAAATATTTGGTCAAGGTCTACAATACCCCTTACAAAGAAGGAAGCTCACAGAGGCTTTTGAAATAGAATACCAGGCTGTTAGGGCTTGGAAAATAAGAAACCAGAGGTGAGGGTGACAGGTTATGCAGGGAGGAAACAGACAGAACTGACAGTTTATTTTTAAGCGTTTCAGACTTCAGTGGATCAATTTTCTGAAAGGGTTGCCTTCTGATTGTTCCTTTGAAAGTGAGAACTGCCAGGGCTACAACAGAAAGTTGACATCTATTCACTTCAGCACTCAGAAAAAGCTAAGAAGGAAAAGAAAGATTCAATTCTCTTCCTTTCTATTTATTGTGGTGTTCAAAGCAATGAGTAGTGGACTTGATGCTGAGGAGAATTTTCTGTATCTCCTGCGATGTCTCAATGAAGCTCAATAAGTACAAGAGCCAGGCAGGAAAACTTTTCTCAACTTCATGAGTTTGCAGCACAGGGATGGTGAGATGGCTTGGTGGGAACATGTGCTTGCTGCCAAGCCAAAGAACCTGAGCTGACACTCAGGCCCCACGTGGTGGAAGAAGAGAAACAACTACCAATTATCATCTGAACTTCATGTATATGCTGTGGCACGTGCATGACCACACACATCTGTGCAAACACACACACAGAATACACACACAAAAAAAATAAGTGCAATAATTTCTTTTTAATTAAAAAAAAAAAGAAAAACAAAATAGAATTTGAAGTATATACTCAAAGGACACGAAACAAGTTTTTTTGATTTAGGCCTAAATCTACTTGAGTAATGCACCGTTAGGTGGCTGTTATGTAGTGATATTTTTACTACATTCTCTAATTCATTTTTGAAATGAGATTTTACACTTGCTAACCCATGCTATAGCTATGCAAACCTAGAGGTACTTGTAACCACCAGGATGAATCAATCTACTTTCTAAACTTTTTTGCCCATTCAAACTAAGTATACAGGGACTGTGGAGATGAAATTGTACTTTCTGTAAACACATAAAAACCAGAGTTCAGATTGACAGCATCTATGTGAAAGGCAGGCACATGGATCTTGGAGGCTCACTGGTCAGTCAGTGTAAGCAAACTGGTAAACTACAGGTTCAGTGATAATTCATGTTTTAAGAAATAAGGTGGAGGGATGGCCCAGGGAGCAAAGGCACCTGCTGCCAAGGATAAATGCCTAAGTTTGATCTCTGAAATCTACATGGTGGAAAGGAAGCAGAAACTGCTAGGAGTTGTCTTCCGACCCCCCCCCCCCCACACACACACACACACAATAAATTCAACAACATTTTAAAAGTAAAAATAAAATGGAGATCGCCTGAGGAAGACATCTGATGTCAACCCCTAAAATCCACATGAATCAATAGAGTGTATCCCTCCCACATACATATCCATGCATACATTATACATACAGAATTGCATTCACATAAAGAACAAAAATAAATCATATGTATGGAGTAGTATAATACCATATAGGTGGGGATTTTTAAAAATGTAAGCAAAGAAGGCATTTCAATCTTACTTGAGTAACAGATTCAGAAAAGAAACTATGCTAAGCTTTGATGAAACAGACTCTTGAATAAAGTGTATGTACTTCAGAGTTCCAGTAGTTAGACAATGATATATTAACATCTGAAACAGTGCTAGAAAAGTTAGACAGTAAAATAATGAAGCAAGTGAGAGAAATCCATGTTTTTTTGTGGTCTGCAAGTAGATTTTAAGAAAATAGAGTATGTAGATATTGGTAAGTGATGTGCTGCTGAAAGTTTTGGTTAATTTATTTACCACTAGAAGCATCCTGTTCCTCAATCAGTATGGCCATGAAAAACAAATAACTAATGTAATTCAGAATGAAAAAACTTATTCTTCTCTTGGTTGGGGACATAAGTACTTGTAGAAGGATGAAATAATTGCATTAAAGAGACTAGAAAGATACCTCAGTGGTAAAATTGCTTGCTGGTCTTGAATAGGACCTGGGTTTGATTCCCAGCTATAACTCTAGCCTCAGAGTATCTCCTCTGGCCTCAGAGAGCAACAGATATGCACATATATATGCACACAAGTGCATGTCTAGTGCCCAAGGAGGCTGGAAAAGTACTGTAGATCCTTCTGGAACTGGAGTCACATCCTCACAGCTGTTTTGCCTGTAATAGAAGAGCAGCCAGTACTTTTAACTGTTGAGCCATATTATTTTGGAGACAGGGTCTAGCTTCTTGAACCTGAAACCTGCTAGTTCAGCAAGAATGTAGCCATCCATTCCCAGTGATCCTTCTATCTCTGCTCTGCTTCCCTAACTCTGGAGTTATAGTCAAATGTCATCTTAAGGAATATTTGCATGGATGCTGGGAATCCTAACTACATGATCTCCCTGATATCTCCTCAACCTTTAGTACTTCTTAAACCTTAAAACGCTTCAAGTCACTAGGAATACTGCCATAATTCAGATTATCTTCAGGGAGTCTTGGGTGATGATTCAGATTACATTTGTTTTTTTCTGACAGGATCATAGGATAAGTTTTTGTGGCAGTGGAGTGGATGACAAAGTTCAAAGAATTCCCATAATCTCATGTAACACAAGTTTCTAAACAGTCTTATTAATAGAAAACCCAAAGCCAGATATTGGGGTGAAACTGAAAGATCAGAAAAACAGAACAAGCCACAGCAAACCTCACTTTACCAACTCCTCAGCCTCCAGAACAAGATTTTCTGTTTGCTCACACTTTATATACCTTTCCATGGTCTGCCATCTTACTTCCTCCCTAGTGCTGGGATTAAAGGCTTGTGCCACCATGCCTGCCTCTGTTTCCATTGTGGCCTTAAACTCATAGAGATTCACAGAGATCTCTGTCTCCTGAGTGATAGGATTAAGGGTGTGTGTCCCCACTGTCTTGCCTCTGTGTCTAATCTGGTGGCTCGCACTGTCCTCTGATGCCCAGATAGGTTTATTGGGGTACACAATATATCACCACAACCCTATCTTCACAAACTGTTGAAGTAAAGGTGGGTTGAATGACCACCTGTCAAATACATGATAGTTGTTTATTTTGTTGTTGTTTTTGAGAGAGAGCTCATCTACATAATATAGGGTTTGGGGACTTGGCATTAGAAGCTAATGGGGCCTTCATCATGGGCTATTTGAAATAGCTAAACTTGAGAGATCTTCTCTTTATCTCTCCCACTTTCTCTCTAATTCTCCTTCCTTTCCTCCCTCTCTTTCTCTTTTGCCATGGGGAGAGAGAGAGTCAAGTTAAGAACAAGTAATTGGTTAAAACAAAATCAAATGCAAAGTATTTTCAGCTAGCTTCAATAAATTGCTTTCTTTATCCCTCCAAGATTACCTTGCCATGATGCAACTGAATCCTATTATTGTTTTCAGTTTGCTACACCTCAGTGTAGCACATGTTCAGAAAGGGAGGTCATCTTATAAATAAAACTAAATATATAAGATCAAAGTGGTCCAATCAATGCCTCTTCTTGTTTGATGTGAGATGCTTGCCCTCCATAGAAATTCTGTGGAGTCTTTATTCTGCTCAGCTTTGCTGAGAACAAGCTTTGTACTAGTTTATGAATATGATTTGTCCTAAGGATTTAAGCTACTCTCTGATTTGTGTATCTCTGATAGATTGCATTCCACTTTTTCCATGTTTCTGTCCAGCAATATTTCACTGAGTTATGAATTGCAGATCTTATGCTATGTTCACTGGACTTTCTATTGGTTCCCTTGGTTTTTTATCAGACCCTCTTTATGTTGTCAAACTTCTGGACACTGTAACCAATACACTGGATAATCAACTTAACAGAGGAGGGCTTTGAGATCTTGGTTTTGGAGGCTTTGGATATGATTCCCTGACCACTTCTTTTGGACCTGTAGTGAAGCACTATAGCATGGTGAGAACATGTGGCTGAAAAAACTGCTAATTCCATGGTAGCTAGGGATAAAGGAGAAGGAGTGGGAGTGTCTAGGGTCCAACTATCCCCTTCAGGAGTGGGCTTTCAATGCCCTAACTCTCCCCCTCGAGGATCAGCCTCTCATAAGTACTCTATTAGTTCTGTGAAACTGGAAACCAAGACACTGAAAGCTGGGCTTTTGGAGGCCTGATCTAGTCAATGCATGACAATATTTTCCATGTCTGTTCCTTTCTTTTTAGAAGTTGTTTGCATTAAAAATGATCCCTTTGTAAATGAGGTCCCTAGAGAAGATGATCATCAGTGCAAACTGACAAATTTAGTTCTGAAGCAGACTGACACCCACACACCAAATCTCCTCCATTTTCCAGGACATGTGTTTTTTTTTTTTTTTTTTTTTTTTTTTCCCTTGTGGTATTTGTCATTTTACTTGCTTTGCAATAATACTTCATGCTTACTGATGTAATATTTTCTGCAGATTCCAAACACAGACAGTGAGAGCATGGGTCACTCTGACATTATAGAAAATACTTTCAGTCTGAGCATGCTGTCCCTGTTTATTTTTGCTACTAAGAAGGCTTGTGTATGATATTTAACTGTAGCCAAAGACTATCCCTGTGGTAACTCAGCAACACCATCCTTCTTAGCTTTCTAAAATCCAAATAACAACTGACAGTTCTCCATAAAATCAAAGAGGATGCCAATAATAGATAATGTTTACTGAGGGCATACTGGGTTCAGGCACACAGTATCTGTTATTATTACATTTTATCCCTGTACAACCCCTGGAGTTATCTACTTAGAACAGATACAATGTGTAGACTTATGACTTCATACTCTTATCTTCTGTTTCCTTGCTTAATTATTTAGTAATAATAATTTACCAAGCTAGAGAAAAAATAATATATCAGCATTGATATCTTAGAAGAATATAATTATTATTTTAAGTTTATGTATATATAATTGTAAGGCAAGAAATTAATGAAATGGAGGAAAATATGACATAGTAAAGTACTGTTATTTTGGTAGAAATGTAGATAAATACAAGCAACATTTATTGAATATATATCTATACATACACATATCAGGTATGGTGACAAGAATCATGCCATCTCATTGTTTTAATCATTCTAGTATATACCACAATTGAGGATATTGAGGCTTACTATATCAATACTTATTTCATTTATCGAATAAAGAGTTGATCCACAGGTCACATTTAATCATAACTCAGAAACTGCATGTTCATATTATTATCACACATTGATCAAAGACTTATGGCAACAAAATCTGTTGCTGGACAGTGAAGAGTACTCCACACACATATACCCATTTAATGATTGTGGTACCTGGAGAAAGATGTGCTTGTCGTCCTCATTTTGAAGTTAAGACAATAGTCTCACCAGTATCCCCATATATCCTTGGAAAAATATCTGAACATAAGGATCCAGTAGACATTCAAATTCTTGGCCCCTCCAACCATATGCCTTTCCATAGAGAACTACTGAAAGACTGCTTCCCATGGTTAGATGAGTATTGTGCTGTATTTCAGATAATCAGATGTGATTAATAGTGAAATATTTTCTGTGTCTGGGACTCTTAGAATGCAGTGTGAGCCTTATGACTTTGTGTAAGTAAAAAACACTACTATAAAAACCCCCAGGTAGATCTGTCTCCTGATGCAAAGGCTAGAAGGCAAGACACAAGAGAAGGAAGATAACATTAGAGGTTTCCTGGGAGGGTGATAATGAGTTAACTGTATAGGTGAATTCTCTTGCAGTCAGACATCAATCTCCAAAGAGAACTACGATGTTGGGATAAGGAGGAAGGGAAGGTTCCAAGGAAAATACTCACATTGTAAATATTCTGCTGCTGGAAGTCCTTTATGAATTTGTGGGAAGCTTCTGGAAATTAGCAAATGAATTTATCTAATCCTCAAAATCAATGCAAAATTGTAAGTCAAGCTAGGGCTTTCTGGCCTATGAAATGTTAAAAATAGACCCCCAATAAATATTTTAGTCTTAATAATCAGAGTACAGAAGTAAAATACTCTTGGTTTTCCATTTTGAATCATCTGAGAAATAGTCCTGCAATGATACCAGTTAGTACTTTAAATTGGAAATTGAATGGTCCCACACCTGTGTGTTTTCTTTTGCTCACCCTTTCTCTCCACTGTGTACTCCAGTTCTTTTAGTGTATCTATCAACCATGGAGTCACCCAGAACTGAAACTTCCACAGCAAAATATTATTTCATTTTTTCCATCTTTAAACACGATTTTAATGGTTTTTACATTTAATGGTTTTTAACATATCAGAAATACGTTACAGACTTTTGTTCAAATTATTTTCATTCAAAAATACTGATTTCATCCACTAAGAATGTAAAATGGTCACATCTTGCACTCTTTATGTAGCTCTGAGTCTCCCTGTGTCTTTGAATTATTCTCTTCCTTAATGTTGTTCACTACCCTTCCTTCCTCAATCTCAAATTTTATTCTCTTTATTACTTCACCAATAGTTACCATGAAATTGGTTTTTCTACCCTCATAATGTGCTCACAAATAATTATTCCTGGTACATATGTGACATAAGATCTATAGCTTCAGTGTCAAATTTTAAAAAAAAGAAGTAGAATTGGAATGTTCATTGAAATTAATGTCCCTTGAATATAGACAGAAACTTCTACAGTCCCTATCATTTGATATTTTATATATAATTACTTTCTCTCACTTTTACTACATATCTGAATTCTGTAGATGCTATACATTTTTTAAATCCATTTCATATAGCATGATACTTTAGCAGACTTTTTAAGGATTTAGTGCTAAATTCTGAAGACCAGTGACTATCGTTAGTTCTGATAAACACTCTGGCATATGGACACTACTGTGAGCTCTCAAACCTTCTGGTTCTTTATCTAGAAAACCATGGTGGCAGCTGCTAGTTCATGGTCTTGTGGATAACTAAGCATCTCAAATGCACAGAGTAAAGTCAGTGTGGTCCAGGCACCTGCTAGCTACTCTGTAAATACTGTCTGTTCCCTGCAGACAGCACACAATGCAAATCCCTTCATCTAATCCCTTTTTATCAAAGCAAAAGCTTAACCCTGCTATCTCAGGCTCTTTGTGAGCAAATGACATTTGTAACTTCTTTTCATTCTCTATCCACCCTTCTCTTAGCATATTCTGAAGCCAAACCAAAATGACTTATCCATAAGTTCTTTTGATCAATATGATTGAGCTGTTAATTGCTCAAGTGTCCTCCCCTGTCACTGCTTAATCTCAATACTGCCCATCCTTCTTTACCCCAAACAGTTCATATGATATTTTGAGTTAGTCATCTCACTGATTTTTACTAGTCAAAAATAATTCTTTTTTTTTTTTTTTGGTCAGAAAGAGACAATATTTAATACAAAGAGTGAAGTTGCAGCAGGAGGACTATATCTCAACTTTAAACAACTGTGAGATTTTTCTTGGCCTTGTCTTCATTTCACATCTGCTTAATTCTAATTTCTCTCTAACGTTTCTAAATCTGAAACATAAAAAGCAGTGACACGATAGTCTTCCTACAGCTCCCA